>NW_019385135.1:7026-51835 GCF_000671375.1 Centruroides sculpturatus | reverse complement strand
CTTATATAAATCGATAATAAATGGACGTGTATATATATATATAAATTGCGAAGTGCTCTTTGAATTTTCGTAGGTAACTGTCTTTTTTTCTATGGATTATTTTTACACTTCTTTCTTTGATTTTGCATCCAAATTCCCTACAGCGATTTGCCCATGGTGACTGGTTATAATTAAGTCTAATTGCTGCTTTATGTTTTTTTATTTTGGTACCGAGTTGACTTCCTGTTTTCGCCAATGTATATAGCTGGTTTCTTACATGTACATCTTATTTCATATATTACACCTGTTTGGTTTAGTATTTCGTTATTTTTAAACTTATTGCTGTTGATGTTTTTAATTTTATTTTTTAATTTGGCTGCTAGTGTAACACCATGCTTACTGAAAACTTTTCTGTATTTTTCAAATGTTCCCTTAACATAGGGAAACGACGTATATGTAGTGTTCTCATTCTTATTTTTAACGTTGAATCTGCTTTTTATAAATGCATTTATTTAATTTTCCGTAATCTGCTTGGGTAGTCGTTCAAGATGAAGGTATTTACTAACTCATTTTTTTGTTTTTGCCTTAGGAGACACAACATCAACGCTAGGCAGATGTATGCCTAAACATAAAACAGATTAGTAAGTATTGTGTAAATATATCCAAAATTGTTGTAATTTACAATAATAACAAATGTAATAATTTAATTTACCAATTTATAGAAATGTAAAACCTGAAGAGGGGTGCAAGTTACACAAAAAAATATTGCACCCGATATTCATAGTAAATAAGTAAATAAAAAATACGAAGATAAGCTTTTGTCTCTGATTAAATGCAGTCCAGGCAAAAAAACGGCGGTTATTTCTGTGAAATTAACCTAAAAAGTTTCATTAATTTTTGAGAAAATGTTTCTTTTTTCTTTTTTTTTTTGAAGAATTGACCTTTTAAAAGAATATAAAGAAAACCGCATCATTGATATAGGCCTAATACATATCTATTACTTATAGTAGATAACCTGTCTTCTTTTGACAGTCATTCGAAAAAGATTTATTGATTGATTTAAGGAAATTACGTGGCATTAAAATATATTAAATTGATATAAGAAAATCTACATTAGCTAAGAATTTATTCGATAAAATATTTCTTAAAACATAATCACGTAAACGTAAAAGAGAAAGAAAAAAATATGAAAATCGTATTAGATTTTCCTCAAAATATACATTCTCTTAGACGTGGTATTGTTATTAAGAGATTCTGTATTCACCTTTGTTTCTTTGTAGAATTCTATGAGATTCCTCCATAAAATCAGAATTATTATTACTGTATTATATAACAAACACTATAGAAGACTTATCGTGCAATATCTAATAAACTTAGTTAATAAGTTAATGAAAAGATAATTCATGTTAAAATTAAGAAATTCTATAAATAACCCCCTTGTAACAGGCCTAGTACGTTAATAAACATTTGATTGATTGATTAAAAAATAATAAACTAATAAATCAAAAATANTAGAAATACGTACCTCTTAACCGGCTTCCACATTGATTTCAAGAAAGATCCGAACTTCATTTTCAGTTTATTCTGCCGAAAACCCTAAGTCTGAAAATACAAAAGCAAATCAGTTGTTTTATTTCGTAAAGTGACATTCAAATGCGATATTGGAAAATAAAACATACAATTTTGGGCCAAGGCACTTTAAGAAAATACTCGTGTTCTCTTATATTTACTTCTAGAGGACGTCTGTACGGGTCCTGAAATACGAAAACAAAAGTAATTAATTCAAATTTACTATTCGAATGATTATATTTTCGAATGTTTTTTATTTCTGATTAAATAATCAGTAACTCGTTAATAAATTCTCTTTCTAATCGTTTTTACAAATTTACTTACAAGTTAGTAATATAAAACGGGGAGAGACAAATTCAGATTTGTTAAGTGCAATTAAGTATAATCTTACCTTTTGCAATATGTCATAAATAAAATGTTTGGTATCATCCGATAATTCAGCAGGATACGACACCTTCACATTTAGAGCAGCTGCAAACGAATTTTAATATTAATTATCTTATATTGCTATTATTATTATCCAATTAACAATTTTGATACATTACCTCTTATCCGGTCGTAACGTGGCAATAAATACACGTTATCAATATTGAAAGTTTCTTTCACATAAATCTCTAGAGGTGTTCTTCCAACCAACGCTTGAAATAACACGATGGCGAAAGCCCACCAGTCACAGTAAAAATCTACATATAATACATTCATTAATACATCCAACAATATGATACGAGCAAATGTGAAAGTACAAGTCCTTACCGTAAGGCTTCCTCTGAAGAATTTCCGGACACATAAATGATAAAGTTCCACAAAAACCTCTTGGATTTCGTTCCTACTAAAAGAAATAATAATAGAATAGTTAAAAGATCGATAAAAATCTACAATTCAAGAATATTACAATGTATAATGCTTACTGTGGATAGACCGAAATCAATTACTTGTGCACCTTTGTACACATCTAACATAACGTTGTTTGAACTAATGTCTCGGTGTATTATTCCTATTCAAAATAAAAACATTACTTTGCCACTCTTTACACATTTCTGGACTAAACAAGCAAATAAATCTACAGCGAATAACTACCATTACTATGAATATACATAATAGCAGAGGCCACTTGAGCGGCAAACACTTTTGCTTTTCTCTCCGGTATAGGGCCATTCTTTTGTACAAATTCGGTCAAAGTTTCTCCCTGGACAAAATCCGAGACAAAGCAATAGCTAAAACATAAAACTTATTACTTCACAGAGCACAAATTATTATAAATAACTCACGAGAAAAGAGAAAAAACACTTACGCTGTGTCAGTTTGCAGGAATCGAATCAATCTGACAATGTTTGGATGGGCGGACACGCAATTCCAAACGATTGTTTCTCTCCGGATTTCACCAAACTATAAATAAATTAATGATGATTACACACGAAATATAAATTTTAAATATTGTTTAAATATTACTAATGTAAATTCATAAAACACTGATTACTCTTATTCTCAATATACTATTAAAAATTATTATTGTTTTAATATATATATATATTTAGTGATTAGTGTGTATATTCCGGAAATTGTTCTTAATCCCCTTAATATTGATAATTTTTGTTAAAAAATACCTGATTAGAAGAAGAGACTTTCTTCTTTACGACTTTTAAAGCCTTTTTCTTTCTAGAATATTTGGTCTTAGCCAAATAAATAGTCCCAAAACTTCCACGTCCAATTTCTTTAGTAATTTTGTACTTGTCAATATAATATTTGGCTTTATCGAAACGGTCGTGTTCCTGCTTTGAATCTGCGAGTTTCTTTTCCGGTTCGTAAGTCTACAAAATTATAGAAATGATTATTTATTTATAAAATTTGCTAATGGAAGGAAGACAGTAGGAACGAAAACTTACCTCGGAATCAGAAATCTCGCCTGAAATGCAACAACACAACAAGAATTTATGGAATAAATTTCTTAAAAATTCCATAAATTTACCTTTCATCGGGTTATTTGCTTGCAACTGCGACTCGCCTAGATTCGAGGAGTCACATTTTGTTGCAGGCGAATCTTTGTCAATCTATAAAACATCAAGGTAAAAATTATCGATGTTTGCAACGTTATCGGTACGAATATTTTAAAATTAATCAAAATTCTTCGTTATCTTAATCTACTCAAAGAAAAATTTCGATTTTCTTACAAAGAAATCAATGGTTTACCTGTAATGGGTAATCTTTATTTTCTTGAACACTCGGTTCAGAATCTTCTCTCCTACTACAAACAAATTCCATTAATTCTTACATAATAATAAAGAATTCGTATAAATAGACACAATTTCCTATTAAATTTACCTTTTATTCATTTTATTTCTCGTTATTCTCGAAAGAACTTTTTCCGCACAGCGAAACATTTCACTGAACAATAACAACTCGACAATTGAACTCGAAAGTATTGTTCAAAAATTCATTGTAATGACGCCTAGAGTGTCATATTAAGAATTTTTTTAAATATATTTTTCTCTCCATATATGCTATGAGAAGGCCTTTTTATGGAGCTCATCGTGGGTCGGGTCAGACCCGCAATGGGATAAGGTTAATGGGAGTCAGGCCCCTGATATGCAAGATGGACCATTTCCCAGAAATATTGATCTTAATCAGAATATTGTCTTAGTTGTATTTGGAATCTTTCCTGCCACCTTAACCGCTCAATCAATTTGAACGTCACATCTTACTGTTAAATACTGCCAGTTTGAAGTGTTTATAAATTTCAATGATTTTTGCATTTATAAAAATCTGCTCGTGGTCTTCATAATATTCTTTTCTTGGTTTAACGTTGAACACAGAGATATAATGATAAAATTTTCAAATGTAAAAGATAATCAGAAATTATAAATTGTTCTTTCATTCGGCCTTTCGTTGAGCTTGAGTTTAAATGAGGTCGACAAGGGTGGTGCGTAAAAAAAACATTCGAACTCACTGCTATTTTACACGTGCTATTTCTGTAAACCCTATTAAGGAGAGTTTGTTTCTCACAGCAGAGGGATTGGTTCTGCTACGGGCACGTGAACTTCTGTCTTCTGTTACAGAATTAGACTGACCTCTGGTTTGATTCCCGTAGTTGGTTCTGAGGGCACTCTTGAAGTTTTAGCTGGTTTAGCTGGTGGAAGCCTAGGACCTCGTGTGGATGCTACACGTATACCGCATCCAATTCTATCCAGGACCGGTTCTGGGCTGTTAGCCGTCCACCCGCTAGATATTTGGTGGCCCTCGCCCGATTACGTGAATCGCGAGTAGATTTATAACTTAACCCAACCGATAATAATTTACCTGTATGTTCATATGATAGTTTTTTGTATTTACAAAAACCCTATCGCGTCCTTTGAGATATAGTAGTGATGTGACAAAAGAGGCATTTGACATTGACCGGTATCGGCACCCTCGGGATATGGCAGCCTGCGTGCATGCACGCACCGCACACCTAGCAGGACCATCTCTGATTCAACTCGTAAGGAGCTATTTGACTAAGTGGTTAAGATTTAAAAAGTAAAGAATATTTTGTTATTTTATGTACGTTTCTTTACGTTTTATGTACGACAGGAAAAGTGGTAAGATAGTAATAGGTTCCAATACACAGCGAACGTCTACCGAATATTATTAATGTTCAAAGCACAATGTCATAAATACAGCCAATGAAGATTATCTTATTTTTAAGAAAAAGTTACCTGAGAATTTTATAGTACGTATCATACCTAATTAATAGTATATTGATATAATGACGGAGATTCATATCCTCTGAACATTGTGGTCATAACAAAATGGTATACGATGTTAAAAATAGATTTTAAATACAAAATATTTGAAAAATGTTGCTTTATGTCTTACCTTCGAAACCAAGCGTAAGAAAAGTACCGTAACTTGATCAATAGTTTCTTAAGATTTTACTATATGTGGGAAGTCGATTTAATTAATTTATTTACAGTCAAAGTCAAAGTCAAACTAAACATTTTTATACATACAGAAAGCATATATGTTACAGTCGTATTTAAATTTTTCCCACACCCATATTCGGAGTTTTCTCATATCTTTATCACTCTCGCCTGCATTAGTTCGAGTATGAGAGAGTCTACTGTAATTAAAGTTATTAAATAAAACTTTTGAGAATATTTCCATTAACACAGAAAAAGACACTGAAATTTCAATATATTCTTTCAATTTAATATTAATAGTAATAACCATTATATCCAGAGTAAATTAAGTTACTGTCATTTAAATCTTTAAAATAGTAAGGCTAAAGATGCAAAATCGCAGTCAAAAATGCAGATTTTTACATGTATTATCCAATGCCCAACGATTGAAACTTCAGTATTGGATAGGACCAGGAAAATAGACTTGATACTGTCTTTCTGGGTCACACACAATATTTCGTATAGTTGCATGCAATATATTTTAACGGAAAACATTAAAAAAAAATTAAATCTAATATTCTTGTTCTAGTTGTGTAATGATAGAGATTAGAGTAGTATGCCCTTAATCTTCGAGAATGTCCTCAGAACCAACTACAAGAAACAAACCAGAGGTCCGTCTAATTCACTAACAGAAGACAGAAGTTCACGTGCCCGTAGCAGAACCAATCCCTCTGCTGTGAGAAGCCAACTTTCCTCAGTATGATTCACAGAAGAAGCACGTGTAAAATAGCGGTGAGTTCGAATGTTTTATTAACGCACCACCATTGTCGACCTCATTTAAACTCAAGCTCAACGAAAGGCCGAATGAAAGAACAATTTATAATTTCTGATTATCTTTTACATTTGAAAATTTTATCATTGTATCTCTGTGTTCAACATTAAACCAAGAAAAGAATATTATGAAGACCACGAGCAGATTTTTATAAATGCAAATATCATTGAAATTTATAAACACTTCAAATTGGCAGTATTTAACAGTAAGATGTGACGGGCAAATTGATCGAGGGGTTAAGGTGAGAGGAGAAATTCCAAATCGGACTAAAAACACCAATATTTCTGGGAAATGGTCCATCTTGCATATTAGGGACCTGTCTCCCATTAACCTTGTCCCATTGCGGGTCTGACCCGACCCACGATGAGCTCCATAAAAAGGCCTTCTCATAACATATATGGAGAAAAAAATATAATTAAAAAATTCTTAATATGACACTGTAGACGTCATTACAATGGATTTTTGAACAATACTTTCGAGTTCAATTGTCGAGTTGTTATTGTTGAGTGAAATGTTTCGCTGTGCGGAAAAAGTTGTTTTGCGAATTACGAGAAAGAAAATGAAGAAGAAAAGGTAAATTTAATCAGAAATTGTGATTATTTATAAGAATTCTTTAATATTATGTAAGAATTAATGGAATTTGTTTGTAGTAGGAGAGAAGATTCTGAACCGAGTGTTCAGGAAAATAAAGATTACCCATTACAGGTAAACCATTGATTTCTTTGTAAGAAAATCGAAATTTTTCTTTGAGTAGATTAAGATAACGAAGANCATATCGTACGGCTTTACATTGTATACATTTATATAAATGGGCTTTAAATTTCAATATCTAGCTGAGGCCTCAAATATCCTAAAGTCGTTAGTGATTTTATGATATACTGTACTTACCTAACAAGCGCCCTGTCAAGAAGAGACTAGGAAAGTTATTTGTCTATCCTAAAATACCACTTTCTTTTATTAGAAAAATAATTTTAGAAATCGGTGAGGTCTGTAAGAGTAAATTTATTTTAATTGCCGATGCATCGAAACACGGTAAACAATATTATCGTGCGAGGAGTTGACCTTATGTTTATCTTTTAAGTCCAATTAGAAACTATACTATTTTCTTGTGTTTTACGCGTTTATTACGAAGATAGAAGAGACTAACATAACTAGAAAAAACCTATTTATGAAAGATAATTTTATTTTATCGTTTTGTTACTTTATACACTTTCTGACACACAATCCTGTGGATTCACTCATCTCGTAACCCTGCAAAATAACTCAAATGGATGTAAAGATAAGTTTATTTAGTCACTTTGTTTTGTCACTTAAATGTGTAAAGAGTGGCAAAGTAATGTTTTTATTTTGAATAGGAATAATACACCGAGACATTAGTTCAAACAACGTTATGTTAGATGTGTACAAAGGTGCACAAGTAATTGATTTCGGTCTATCCACTGTAAGCATTATACATTGTAATATTCTTGAACTGTAGCTTTTTATCGATCTTTTAACTATTTTATTATTATTTTTTTTAGTACGAACGAAATCCAAGAGATTTTTGTGGAACTTTATCATTTATGTGTCCGGAAATTCTTCAGAGGAAGCCTTACGGTAAGGACTTGTACTTTCATATTTGCTCGTATCATATTGTTGGATGTATTAATGAATGTATTATTTGTAGATTTTTACTGTGACTGGTGGGCTTTCGCCATCGTGTTATTCCAAGCGTTGGTTGGAAGAACTCCTCTGGAGATTTATGTGAAAGAAGCTTTCGATATTGATAATGTGTATTTATTGCCCCGTTACGACCGGATAAGAGGTAATGTATCAAAATTGTTAATTGGATAATAATAATAGCAATATAAGATAATTAATATTAAAATGCGTTTGCAGCTGCTCTAAATGTGAAGGTGTCGTATCCTGCTGAATTATCGGATGATACCAAACATTTTATTTATGACATATTGCAAAAGGTAAGATTATACTTAATTGCACTTAACAAATCTGAATTTGTCTCTTCCCGTTTTATATTACTAACTTGTAAGTAAATTTGTAAAAACGATTAGAAAGAGAATTTATTAACGAGTTACTGATTATTTAATCAGAAATAAAAAACATTCGAAAATATAATCATTCGAATAGTAAATTTGAATTAATTACTTTTGTTTTCGTATTTCAGGACCCGTACAGACGTCCTCTAGAAGTAAATATAAGAGAACACGAGTATTTTCTTAAAGTGCCTTGGCCCAAAATTGTATGTTTTATTTTCCAATATCGCATTTGAATGTCACTTTACGAAATAAAACAACTGATTTGTTTTTGTATTTTCAGACTTAGGGTTTTCGGCAGAATAAACTGAAAATGAAGATTTTGAATAAAGAATTTCCAATTAATTTGACTTTTACTTTAAAAATGTATTATGTAGCCTATTACATTTACATTATTTGTATCATTATTACATTTATTTAATATTTTCTCTTGATTTTTAAATGTAAATAAAAAGAGATTAGTTGTTTCGTTTATTTTTGATTTATTAGTTTATCATTCAATCAATCAATCAAATGTTTATTAACGTACTAATTTTAACATGAATTATCTTTTCATTAACTTATTAACTAAGTTTATTAGATATTGCACGATAAGTCTTCTATAGTGTTTTTTATATAATAATTACTTCTGATTTTATGGAGGAATCTCATAGAATTTTACAAAGAAAACAAAGATGAAGTATTGTTATTAATAGGAAAAATTTTCTCTTAATAGCAATACCACGTCTAAGAGAATGTATATTTTGAGGAAAATCTAATACGATTTTCATATTCTTCTCTTTTTCTTTTACGTTTACGTGATTATGTTTTAAGAAATATTTTATCGAATAAATTCTTATCTAATGCAGATTTTCTTATATTAATTGAATATATCTTAATGCCACGTAATTTCCTTAAATCAATCAATAAACCTATTTTGAATGAGTGTCAAAGGAAGACAGTTAGTTCTCTTACGGTCTCTATTTACGACTTACTATCTTAATACCATATATCATACATATTAAGTTTTAAAAATTAATGCTGGTGTTATATATTCAGTGATTGCCATCCAACTGTTAATTTCATTATATGCCTAATATAAAGTGTTAACTATATGACAACTTGCTACCACTAATTTCTTGCTAAATCACTACATTTAATTATTTGTATAATGATTTTTTAATTACATTTTAATTTCATTCTTTTTCTTTATAGAAAATGATTTCCCTGGAATTAACGAAAAACAATAGGACAATTTAAGTTTTTCAAAGAGTCCTTGGATATTAGACAGGAAGATGCACTCGAAAATGTCAGGCCTGACCAAATTTCATGTAAACAAATACTGATTCAGATTTAAACTTAGTGTTGTTTAAATGTCTGGCGAATGTTTGACTATACGACTTTCCAATACTTTAATTTATGCCTTTCTGTCGTACTTTAATAGTTGTAAAACATCTATCCACAAATCTGAATAGGTGCACATAAAATAGTATTTCATCTCAGAACGAAAAATATGACAACCATGTAAATTTTATAAAAGTTTATTAGTTTATTTCTGACATTTAAAGAAGAGTGGTCTTAAGCACACTTATTTATACCCTTTTTTTCTTATATTCTACCGTATCAACAGTTTTTCTTTTCACAAAAATTTCTTTCTTTTAATAATGTGTCATCTTGCTTATCACACGAAACATTATGTTATATAAACCATGTCAGGTATTTGAAACTGTATGAAGACAAACTAATATTCAACTATTCAAATACTATGTAAAAATCTAGTAATTTTGAGACAAAAGACAAAATTAGTAATTCATATAATTCACTTGAAAATGTACTAATTGTTTCGTTAATTGTTTTCATGCTATTATTACAGAAACAATAAAGATGATTCTTGCATTCTAAAACCGTTTGTTTAGGAATTTTTATCTCAGAATGCCGTAGGGCCGTTAGATTTCTAGTGTAATAATTTCATACAGTTGTTGAGTGCCCGGGAGCTTGGAATCTGAAGTGGAAGCCGATAACTCAAATCCAAGGATTGTTCATATCGTTACGTAATTGATATGTCATTTATTATTACAGGATTGCTATTTAGCAACAGATATACCAAAAATTACACGCTCTATCTGACCCAGTTTGGAATGCAATAACCTGTCCCCGGCGTGAGGTAAGTATTAATTCATCAATCGGCACGAGTTTTAGACCCAGAAAGATGTCGAAAGAAAACAAAGTCAATGGCGACCTGCGAAAAAGAATTGACGGTGTGAGGACGGTGTTTGCAGAGGAGTGGTAGATAGATATATATATAAAGACGTTTAAGTCTTTGGTCCATGACTTAACTCAGGCTTTAATATATTAAAGGCGAAGTAGAAAAAGAAGTTGCGGCGCGAATATCATTACCATTAGACGGTTTTATCTGTCTCATTACGACACATCCTTACAAACACATCTCACGATAACACTCACAATTATCTAGTTATGTCACATGAATTATTATCTAGTTTGTTCGTTACGTCAAACATATCAAGCTTCGTTACCATAAACAAACCGTCACATAACACCTAAACTGCTTCCCAAAATCCTACCCCTAGGTCCTCGTCCTGGAAAGTGGTAGTGGAAACGTCACTTCATGTTATCCAGTGGCAGCTAAAGGAGCTCTGGTACACTGGATATACGCAATAGTTTTCTTAATCTTCTCTGTGCAACTTTGTAAAGAGAGATATTTACAAATTGGTAAAACCTATACGGATAAAGTTTTTTAAAGATATTTTCATTGAAAAGCATGGATGTTGTGTTTGAACCGTTTCATAAGGATGAAAGAATCATCTTATAATTTCGACTTTGGAATAGAGTTGATTCGTTAGATGGTTCATTTCTTTATTTTTATAGTAAACAGAAAAGAGACTCGTTTTTTCTGTTTCCCTATTTACAATAATTACGACGCTCAAAGTAACATGTGACACCGCAGTTTTGTGTAGTGTAAATTTGTATTGTTTGTTTGCTTTGAGCAGGACTCATATTATCTGATGAGCATATTCCTCCGTGACCTAAGACCTAACTATTGAATAGCCTCATACGATATTTTTCTTCTATATCTGTAGTTGTATAATAACTTTTGAAATTGGTTCAGAGGTATCGTATCTAGATAAAAATCATTTATTATATTACTAGCAGATGAGCCTAGCGTTGCTTGTTTATCATTTCGATTATTTTCTTTTTGTAAAAAATATTTTCAAACAACAAAATAGCAAATTTTTACGATTTAACACTGTAGAAATGCCTTATAGACCAATATTTATAATGAATATTTTGTTTGTTAGAAAATAAATAATGCTTTAAGTGATTACTAAATAAGTATAAATGCGTTTAATTCCGTTGAAATGTTAATTATAGAAATAAAAGTATTTTTACTATTATATTCTGTAATTTAAAAAATTTTAAATAGATATTTCCAATGTTCTATATAACTAAATACATACTATACGCATTTAATATATTTAACAGCATTCTTGAAGTATTTACGTAACTTCTAATAACAAATTACAAATAACAGAATGTCACATTTTACATTCTTCTACTTAAATTATGAGTTAATACTTGTATCAAGCGACTGTTTCATATCTGTATTATTTAATTTGATGTATTATCGGTTTGCTTCTATATTTATATTATTGGAAATTCGTTTCCGTATGGCACGTTAAGTAATTGAAATAGCTTGGACGTTAATAACGATATAGACAACCGTTCGAATGAAACAGTAGACTACAGTACTGTGTTATATAAATAATATAGTTGCTTATGTTCTATAACAATACAACAAAATTTTAATCATTGCCATTCACAATGGGAGAAGAATGCTTATATTGTTCTCTCTTACCTTCGGTATCTTTATCCTACATATTTGGAGACTTATACTTCGAGCCTTGTCAATGCAGGCCACAAAGCAACAACAAGGCAAAGCTTATGCGAATTTGTTTTCTATTCGCGCAAAGTATTTTTGTAGGGCATTTCATTCTCTTAGCTATCCAGCTTTTCCCCACAGATAACAAAACAATCGGGTGTAGTGCCACACATAAACTGACCGAAAAACAGAGCATGCCTTTTGTTAGATCCTTGCTTATGTCTAATGCATTTTATAGTGCTGCCGTTCACTACGCTGTGAAAAAACAGAAAATAATGCTTAATCTAAAGCTCTCTAGTTACGCAGGCGAAAGAGAAAAATTATTGAGCTTTCAGAAAGTAGTCCACCTTTGTGTGGGTAGCGCATTTTTCGTCGTGGCTACCATCATGACGATTACCATTTCGGTGTGGTCCAGTGTGAAAATCGAAGAAGTAAGCGGTTATTGGCGTAGTGTAATCTGCAGCGTTTTTCTAAACATATGCGTCATATACGAATGCGCCATCATATTAGTTTTGTTTGCAACTGCATGCGTACTATGTTTTGCCGTTAAAGAAAGATTCGATGCGATTTCATTCGATTTACAATTCGCAAAAGTTGATTGGAACAAGCGAAAAATAGATAATTTAATAGCCAAGCATGCGGAACTTTGCGATTTCATAGATTATCTGAATGACAAAATTAGTGAAATTCTTCTCTTCTTATACGGGGTGGCCATTACGATTGTGTCGATTTGCTTCTATTCTATTTTATTCCGAGTACTTAACAGTAAGCTTCATATAATGATGATAGCTATTACAATTTTGTCAAGTGTAAGCTTGTGTATCATTTCATTTGCCGTTTCGAGAGTGGCAGCATCTGTAAGTATCCGTTTTAATTTGTATATTAAATTACACGTGTTTGAGGCAACGACATCGTTTAAAACAAATAATTTCATAACACTATTTCGTAGGCCTACGACTCATTCCAAGAAATTAGAAGATTGGGAGCTTGTTCTCGACGTTTACAAGATAAATTAAAGGTAAGAATATTCAGCATCGTTATACAAAAGGCTATTTACGTTAACGAGGATACACTTTAACAGATGTTGAATTTCATGAAGAAATTTCGTGAAGAAGAAATTGGACTCGATTGTGGAGGTTGTTTTATAATGTCGAAAGAATGTCCTGTTCAGGTAAACGTAATTAATCGCATTTATACGAAGGGCTGTCCAGAGTTTAAAGGAGTACAAAGTACAATACATAAAAGAAATTACAGGTAAAAAGCATTGTGTAGGATTTTCACTTGCTCCAGGCACAGGGTACTTTTCTCTTTTAGTCCTCTTTCCATCTGGACGTTCATTTTTTTATGATTACTATTATAAGATTTTTGATTATTTTATAACTTTTATTTTATTGATAATTATTGTTTTCTTTTTTTCAGGTGTTCCAAAGTCTTTACGGTATATTCGACATGCTATTACAAATCCGTGACATTTTAGCTGGAAATACGGATAAATGTAGCATTTCTAGTTATAATGTAACAACAACTGAATCCTCCTTCACTCCTTAACATTTTATTTCTAAAATTCATTACAATTTTAGTGTTTAAGCAAAAATAAAGCGAAGAACGCCCAATTCTAATCTTATATGTCTTTGATTTACATGAAAATGTAAATTCAACTTATAAACTGTTTGTAGAGGGTATTTTACTTGTCATATTTGCTAAAATTCATTAATTTTTAATGTATTTGCACACTTTGTACATATTCAATAACACGTGTAAATTTTAAAAATTTATAACACGTGTTATTTATTGTTAAGAAATTAATTTAGTTGGGCTGCAATTTGGAATAAAATGTAGACATAAATTCTGACTGTCGTCTGTGTGTTTTCCTGTCCTTTTGTAATCGCGAGAACAGTATTAGATAATGTCACTGGTTTCGATTTCTTGCCCATGTTTTCAAACCGGTTCCATCAACATTAAACCCGTGGTTTTGCCTGCATTCCCTGTTGACATTTTCTCAAGCCAATAAAGGCCCAAAATGGATGGCGGAATGAGGAAGGAGAGAGGTCCGACATATTTCGACGTAATGGGTGACGTTTTGGTCGGAACGTCCAACGTTCGAAACTAAGGAATTGTTCGATATTTCATTGTTGGTCGCCATCTTTAATTAATTAATTAAGCTGAATGGTTGCGAAACGTCAATTTTTTTCGTTTATAATTGCGAGATTATTTGTGTAAAACTTATTTACAGAAAAACCTGTGTAAAACGGATGAGCGCGGTAAGGAATATTTTTTTCCGCTTTGGCAGACTTTCGTTTTCTACGGGTTCAGGTTTCCGTTTTAGACAGGTTTTAATGCATTTCATAATGCCAGGAAAATTGTTTATCATTGTGAGGGTCGTAAAACCGCGTCGAAATTACGACAAATTACAAACTTTAACGTCAGAGAGTTTCGAAGATAGAATCGGGTCAAGGGGATGTGTTAGTCACAAAACCCAGATGAGACGAAAACTTTCTCGAATTGTAAAACAAACGCGACGCGACGATAAATAACAGGGGGGAATGTCGACAGAGAAAGGGAGAGCTTTGTCGAGATGCGCGCGAACAAATATCGGGTCGAAGCAAGCGAGAGAAAGGGGGGTCTAAGAACAAAAGGGACATCTGTTAAGTAAGAACGCGGTAGGGGATAAATGGCCACAAGAACATCTGGTGGACCGTTTGGGTTCAAAGATGACAGAGAAAAGGGACATAACGGAGTAAAATACGAGCGCGAACGTTAAAAGACCGTCATCACCTCTCCGACGTTTTCCCGACCCGGATCGGTCTCGGGTTTCGCCTAGAAACAAAAAGAGTGACCAATCGGAGTAAGGGAGAGGGTGAACGGGACCAATCAAGAGGATGAGATTTGGGGAAAATCCTATAAAACCCCCGGGTCTCAAGGTCAAAAAGAGATTCTCAGCCGCTTCTCTCCGAAGAGAAACTCCCAGCCGATTCTCCGCAGTTCTCCACTCGGACCCAGGTTCTCCACCAGTGACCAAAATCTCCGTGCATCCGCATTACCGGACAGAGGCTCCTGTGCAACGGACACTCTCCTGTCAAGCCTGGAACACAAGTCAGCGCCCGTTCGTCGACATCAAGGAGCTCCCACCAAAGTCGATCTAGATCGCATTGTTATTGTCATTATGTGAGTTAACCTTATGTCAAAATAAACGGTTTTCGTGTAAGACACTTGTCATCTCTGTCTCCTACCGCCACCACCCACATACAGTTTGACCCTAGGTTTTCCTGATGCGCAATTAACGTATTGCCCCCAAAATCGGCGAACTTACATCATATTCGAACATTTACATAATTTCTAAGGCCAAACGGAATTTCAGGGAAACTATAACCATCGATAAATGCAAAAAAAAAGTAGAGTTTTTCTGTTTGTATGGATGTTAGTGAGTGTGTGGGGCACGATTTTCTTTACCTTCTTTAAAGCTTAATAGCTCTTGTGTTTTTTGTCGAAAATTTCTGACATTTCGCAGGGAGGTTTGTTTATTGTGGGAATTGATGCTGTTAAATTTTGGTGGTAAAAGGTCGAGAGGGTGGGGAGATAATAGGAGTCGTGTGTATCTGCCATAGAGTCGGACATTTACAGTTTTTTATAAAACTCTTCCCTACCCTGAAAATTAAGGTTTTTGTCATTTTATAATAGTTAAAACAGATTTTTTAAAAATAAAACGTCATAACAGATGGCGCTTCCAAATGAGGCCGGCAAAGTTAAGCAACTGGTTTCTGAATCTGTTAGGTCAGGTGTGTCAAACTCATTTAAACAACGAACCATTAATGCGACTGATAAGATTCACGCTGGTCACATCACATTTATAAATTTTCTTAAAATTATAATTTCAAGTGAGAATGCAGGAATACAGCCAAGAGAAAGCAATTAAAACACGTTATGTAGTTCTATAAATTCAACTCAACAATATATAATTGCTATAGTATTGCTTTTGTTTAAATATTTANAAGGCTTTGAAATAGTAAGAACCTCTTTCCTTAATTACCATAAAGAATATCAAGAGCTCACTAACCTAATTACTATACGGCCCTCGCAGACAAAGAAGCGAGGCTTAATAGATGCGGGAGGAAAAATCCTGAAATTTCTCTTTGGCACCGCCACCTCGGAGGAAATTCAGACCTTAAATGACGAAATTTCCAAGATTAAACAGCGTAACGAAGGCATCCTACATTTATTACATTCACAAACCACCCTATTAAATGACACCTTAAACATCAGTAAAAATAATCGGCATCAAATTTATATACTATTAAAAAGGCAAGAATCCTTCGGGGAACTAATGAATCTTTACAGGTATGGCCTCGCATTTGAAACTATTCTCCGAATAATCGAGTTTTCTATCCAAGAGTTCCATTTCCAGCTGGTAGAGTTAAGAGAGGCCATTGATGTTTTGGAGCATAACCAGTTAAGCACCTATTTTATCCCGCGCGACATTATGCTACGTACCCTCCAAAACATCCAATTGCAATTGCCGGAGGGGTACGCAATGATCGAACCTATTAAACAAGATACGTTATTCAAGTATTACCAATGGATTACTACCATTGCTGTTGCTTTACCTAACAAGTTGAGAATTTTCGCTAAGATACCGTTAATAACGCCTCATGGATATTTTGATGTATACGAAATTGTAAAGTTTCCGACCTACGTACCTGTTTTAAAAACCTTTATCCAATTTCAAGTTGAATACCCAATCGTCGCCCTATCTATGGACAGACAGTCCTATATGTTGCTACGACGATACGACCTAACTATGTGCAAAGTGGATCGTCTCCCTGTTTGTTCATTGGATGTTCCTATCCAGCGCTTCCCTCAAAAAAGTTGTGAATATGCCTTATTTACAGGCATGGAAACCAAAGTCAAAGACCTTTGAATTCGACCTTTGCACTCGCCAAATCGTTATCAAGTATGCGCCGATATTTAAAAAGGTTGACCTAAGAGGATCATGGATTTATTCCATGCAATATCCTCTCACCCTAACAATTAGATGTCCATCGGGGCATACAAACCCTTCTTCTATATCCACTACTTACAAATTAAATCATACCGGAATAATTAATATCCCAAACGCGTGTACAGGGTATTTACCTGGATTTATCCTTACCTCACCTTTTCAAGGCCGATCAATAGTACACCATGAACTTGCGCAACACTTGGTAGTTCCGCAAATAGACCATCTTATAAATCAAACAGAGGTGCAAATACTGGAAAAACACCTGCAAGAGCGAGGAATCCACCAAGTAACTTCAAATGAGGATATTCAATTAGCCGATCGTTCTTTAGAAAACGTCCAATATGACTTAAACGAACTGATACGGCTATCGACGACCCCATCGTCTGGAACTTATTCTTCATGGATAATTGCGCTTAGTAGTTGTCTTGGTACATTGTTAATTGGAATATGCCTCATTGGCGCTGTCCGATACTGCACACAACGCAGAAAAACTAAGCCACCGGGTCAACAATACACACAGGAAAATAACCCAGAAGAGACCACTCTAAACGAAAAGGAAAGGCCAACCGATACATATCCGGGCACATCCCAGGAAATGACACCCCGAGGCAATGCCATTCAACGACCTCAGACCTCTGTTGTTTTAACCTATTAAGAGTCTCACGACTGACCATACTACTCACCCTATTTTATTACTTTAAACATATTATATTGGTTGTCACATAAAGCTTTTATAAGCCTTTCTCGGATGTTTCGCGTATTAATAAACGGCATATAATCGATAATAGCTTTACTTTAATTTTAACTTTGTTCGGTAAACTATTTTTTGGTATCATAGTAAGTAAGTTTAGCCATAATATTAAGAACTAGAAATAATGAGAGAGAGAGTAAATCCCTATATGTTATGTATCTACATACCTCAAGACTAAGGATATTCTTCGTTTCATAAAATGATACTAATCATATTTTATTTGGACAAGAACAGTGATTCTTCATTCCAGAAGGAAGGTAATCCACGTGTCGAACTGCTATTCACCGCTCAGAATATTCGCCTAGATTCCACTAACCTGGCAGCAAAGGACCTGACCGCCAAATATCATCGTTACGAAGATTTCATCAATATCCTGAACAAGATACTCGTCCATTTNTTTAAAATAATAATCGTCGCTATTGTATCGTTAAAAATTAGAAAATTAAGCCTCGTTTAAATACTGGCTCCCTTTCATGGTCGATCCAGTGTTGCCAGCTAAAACACGTAAAAATAATATTAAACTACCCAATACATAGCCAAATATTGTAGCGATCACATCACTAGCGGACATTTGAAATTTGCCGACTAGGACGGTCGGTTAACCGAGGTGTCGGTTAATCGGTGGTCGGATAATCAAGGCTCTACTGTATTTGAAATAAATTTGTCACCTCCTCGTTAAAATAACATTGTCGGAAAAAAGAATCAAATATCGACAGAAACTTATAACTTTCTTCCTTAATATAAACATTCAACCCTCGAACAATGACATTCCTCTGCTGCAAAACAAAAAAGTTTATAGTTAAAGCCCGAATTCGTCATTTTGTTTTGGTCCCGGGAACAACTTTAACCTCCACACCTGCAGGACCAACTCTACCTCTCACAATAGGGGATCACCTGACTAATTTCCCCAGCCCGAAGCTATAAAAGCTACTTCTTTCNCCGAATTCGTCATTTTGTTTTGGTCCCGGGAACAACTTTAACCTCCACACCTGCAGGACCAACTCTACCTCTCACAATAGGGGATCACCTGACTAATTTCCCCAGCCCGAAGCTATAAAAGCTACTTCTTTCCCCCTCTGCGGGGGAGTCTCACATCTATGGTCTGAAAGGATTAAGTCTCCGGGAATTTTTACTTTGTGCGTCGAACTCTGTGCCTACGTTGAATCTACTAGAGGTATGAAACAAATAATGTAAACTCTCTCTCCGTGAGTTAGGAACTAGGGACCTAAATTCATTTCCTCCCGATGTTAGATTTTGTATTCTTTAAATTTTTTTTTTTTCGTTAATCCAATAAATCGTTGTTTCCATTGTTAAATGGTGTCATTTACTCGCATATCGCCTACGCCTCGTCGACGACCCCTCTCACCTACTCCACTCGACCTGACAAAAGGTATCAGGTCGAGTGGAGTAGGTGAGAGAGGTCCATTCGGGACCGCATTCGAAATTTTGCCATCTTGACAAGTGAGCAGGTTTAATGACCTGCAGCAGAAAAGGGAAAGTCGACGGTTCCCGACCTCCCCGGCAGTTCACAATATCATACGGTTGTAACTTGAACTGTATAGTCGTGATTCAATTTCCTGGAGTAAGCGACTAAAAATTTATCGTTGCTCTGAGGTTCATTCGACCTACATTGTAACGAGTACAGTAACCCATCTAAAAAAACCCGTGTTTCTTTTGTAAATTATTTAGTTTTTATTCCATCGAAGTCGTAGATCCTATCGAGGATTATCCTGCGAGATGCTTATACTGTGCATGTACATTTTTACGCGATTATTTTTTACACGGCAATCTGTGTAATGTATTTACCGTGCAAGAAGATGATCAGGTGTTCGTTTTCGGTAGTAAAAGTAACCGGAAGGCGACCCGACAGGCTGCGCCGGCAAGATTTTTAGTTTTGACGATGCTTGCCGATACCATATGCTATATGGTTACGGCAATGGGGTATGCGCATTCCTTTGTGGTCTTACGATTTCACTTTTAAGGAGTGTAGTAGACACAAAATTTTCAATTTCGATGATCTTCCTTTCGGTTTCTTTTGTAATGGCCAAACTAGTTGTAAAAAGAAGAGATTTGATAAAGTTTTTTCGATCTTTGGGAACAAACCTTTATTCATAGCATGCTCCAGTTTTCAAAAAATGTTACATATCATTCTTGTATTTTTTGCATTTTTTTTTGCTGCATCGCTACAACACACGCTGTTCTTTGTTCTGGAAAGAAGCACTTTATCTTTTGATTATTTCAACTCAAAAATAATCTGCAGTTTGTATCTTATAAAAAGAAACATTCCTCCTGAACATCACTTGTCATATTTACAATATGATGACATTTTCAGGATTTTATACTGCTTCAAATTCTGCCATTTTTACTCCTTACTGTTCTTTAGTTTCTAGCATTAGAAAATCAGTTCTATCGATCAGTCAACAAAAATCACTGCTTTTTTGTCTTCAGAGTGACGAGCTGTGTTTGCTGACCCCTGGCATCGTTCCATTTTTTTACACATATAATTCTTTGCTGAATCCGTGCTTCAAATGTGTCAACGACACTCTTGAGTAACTTAATTATTGCTTCTTTTAATTTTCCCCTTTGCCTCTTTAATATATGGATTCCCACAACTACTACATTCTCAAAATACTTATTGATATAAATTCACAAATATATTAATTATCAAATATTGTAGTTACAACACCAGCAAATTTGACAAAATATAAGACATAATATATTTCTGCTGAAATACTGCACAAAAATTTTAGATAAATTTAGTATAACTCGCTATATAACGTAACCGGAAGAAGACTGCACCCCATAGAAATTACGCTGGTATTCTTATTTCATTTAGAATCTATTATAATCCGATTTATGAAACAGATAACGTTATAATGAAAGACCTTAATACTATAAAATTAAGTAACGAGTTTTATTATTGTTAATTATATGTTAAATAATAAATACTGTATATTCTTAAATTAATCGAAGAGAACTTACTTGAGCGTTGGATCAACCACAGTCGTAGGATCATTATAACTTCCCATTTTACACGTTCCGCAATAATGGTATATTGTAAATGGTAGTGTTGTTGCTAGACAAGCGAGATATTCGTCACTGAATTTCTCATAACCTTCGCAACCGGGGACAGTTGCCGGAAGGGGATAAACTCCATATTTCTTCAATGCTTAAGAATTTCCTATCTTCAGGCAGTACTTCAAAGCTAAAATTTGAGGTATTAAGTTATTTATCTTAAATGATTTAACACGTCATTGAATTATACGCCTTCATTACAAGAAAATTGTATTAATCTTACCTTCGACCATAACTTTTAAGTCGTGAGGATTCGAATAAAATTTGAAATCAATAATAGGATCATCACAAGGATTACGAGATCTGATAGTAACATATCCTCTACTTCTTGGACGTGTTGGATATGGAAAACACGATATTGTGTCAATCGATGTAAATGGTTCGAAGATTGTCTTATACACCTAAATGAAAAAAAATATATGATTTTAATATCTTAAATCTTAACGAAACCTTTACTCAATACCTGTGCAATGAATATTTACTTGTAATCTGTTTTAGTGAGGAGGTTCGAATTGTAAAACGATTTGGCAACATTATTAATGAAAGTGAAATAAATAAATACGTTCTTAAATAAAACAAAAAACAATAAAAAGAACGAAAATTAAGAATTCAATGAGCCAATAGTAACACAATTTATTAATATACAGTACCTTAGGTCATTATTTATATTTATAAATAAAGGGATAATTAATTTAATATTATCATAAATTAGTATAAGACCGAGTTCTATACCGAGTTCCGATTACTATACCGAGTTCTAAAAATAATTCCTACAATTGTATGAAAATACATCCTTTTTAAATTTACTCAACGTTTAAATAAAGTAATAACGAGTATCGAAATTAAAATATCCTTCTTTATTAGAGATCAAATTCCCATTGTAGATTTTTATAAAATTCTAGGAATTTACATAATACTGTACCAGTATATGGCATTATAGTTCTTTCCATACAACAGTGACTATATCCATAATATTTTCTGCTAACGAATTCATGTTCATTGCAGTTAATATTTATAATGATTATTTGGCATAAAAAATTAAAAAAAATGTTCTGTCCTTTATCGATATGTCTTGTATTATAGTGAAAAATATACTCTTAGCACAAGAATCACCGAAGAACTACAACATGCAATCATGTATAGCAGAGGTACCGTATGTTGGGCACTTGGAGTATGTGCCCCCATTTCGTCAAGAGTGCTTTTCTTGTAATTCAAAGTAAACCACAAATTTTATTATTAAAAACAACAGAAGATTCATGACTTCAAGCCTATTCTGCAAATATAGAAAAAAAAACTAAAAAAGATATATGCCTATTGTCTCATGCAACTTTGTCGTATGGTTACTAAAACTTGGCTTTGAAAACAACAATGTTCATTGTTTTCAAGGACAAATCCACATTGCAATTAGCGAAACCTTGTGGGAGCGCTGTACCGATATTGAATCAGTTTGAAGCTTCTTGTCTAATGTACGATGCATTTTTTATAGCTTGTCCCCTCTCCATTTTTTTAGTCTGTATGCGCCGTTGAAGTATAGTGTATAAACAAATGCAATCGAGATAATTCGTTCGTGTATACACTATAAAATCTTTATGGAAAAATATAAAATAAACTTACTTCATCGTTTAGATTAAACACGGATCCTAAACCTGTGCTTTTAACTGCACCTGATAAAGAAAACAGCAATAATTCGATATTTGGCCAATCAGGATCGTTATTATATTTAGAATTTACAAATCCTATCGTGTCAACTCCTCCCAAAGATGTCAGTGGACCTGAAATAAAAAAAATAAATATTTAAATGTATTCAGAATCAATTTTAACATTTTTATTTTGATTTTACCAGTGCCATTGACTAAGAATTCATTAAAGTCCATTAGTGTGATCCGTCGTGCAGAATAAGTAAAAGTGTTTGCTCCAAATGCCATACCAAAAGTAGATGGCTGTTCTTGAAGATTTCTTCCAACTGGTAAATCCGCTACAACAGGAATCTAAAAATTCATATTGCACTTTATATTTTTATGTAAACAAGAGAAAAATTAAGAATAAGATATTTATTACATTGAACTTCCGTAAAGTACTCTTTGGCCCAATTCCTGATAGCATTAAGAGTTTAGGTGAGTTAAATACCCCAGCACATATAATCACTTCTTTATTAGCATAAGCTTCGTGCAACTGTCCACAGTGCTCGAACTTAACTCCGTAAGCTTGTTTATTCCGGATCAATATCTATAAATATAAACAGCTATTCACTCTCCTTTAAACCATAGTGTAAGATAATGTAAGTTACCTTGTGAACAAATGCTGAAGTTAAGATCCAAAGATTTCTTCGACCTCGTGCAGGATTAATATATGCTTTAACTGCACTCCAGCGTGCTCCTCTATTAACAGTTCCTTGAGGAGGTTGAAACACTGAAACATTTTTTATGTCATATATTTTGTAAATATGAATTAAAGTAGGGCATATAATGCCTCCTATTTCAGAATCTTCGTCAAATTTAAAAATATAGCCAACATTTTGAAAATACAATAGACGTTACTTCCATCAAATAAATATTTTATGTTTTTCCGAAAATTATTTTGTTTCTTCTACGAATAAAATCTTACAGATTTCTATTGTACGTACGCTTTCGATTTTTACACTTCAAAAGTGGTAGTATTTAAATATAAAACTAAAAATACAATAAAATATTTCAAACAGTATTTATTACGAAATGCTGTACCTGTTTGATTCTTTGCATTAAAGTCTCCAGGAGTATATCCAATTTCTATGGCTGCTTCTAAATAACCTTTCGTTATTGGTGCATGGAAAGGTGGTGTCTGCACAATAACGTTTCCACCAACACCGTGATATACTGTATTGTACATTATTGTCATTAAATCGCTATACGATTTATAAACATAATTTAGCACAATTGAAGAAAGATTTACCATTGCAATATTCTCGATTGTTTTCCAGTTTTAGAAAATAAGGATAGACACTTTTCCAATCCCAACCTATGGCACCATGTCTTGCCCAATTGTCGTAATCTCCACGCACAAATAAGTTAAAATTTAAAACTGTGGTTCCCCCAAGCGCTTTACCTTCCACAGTTAACAGTTGCTGGAAGAGAATAAATTTGAATGAATATTTAGGTGTATATGCACCCCTGGAAATTTATTATTATTGATTACTTACTCTGTTTTTAAGACCTTGAGCTATGGTTTTACTGGGTACACTTTTAAATTGCCAACTGTAATTTGTAAAAGCTAAATTTACAGGAATAAGTGGAATCTCAGAGGTTAGAGGAGCCATATCTCCTGCTTCTAACACAAGAACTGTAACATGCGGTGGTTCGGAAAGTCTATTGGCTAAAACTGATCCTGCTGTTCCTGCGCCAACTGCAATAAATAAATAGCCGGCGTTTAATCGTATAGTAATAAAATATAAATTGTATTTTATCCAATAAAATCAAGTATGAAAGAAAGAGTTTTTAACTTTTTCGAGATAGAAATAAATTATAAATAAGAAAACATTTTTCTAATTTTTAACAAAATTGACTAGAACCTACCAGAAATGCCGCCATATTGAAATACTATAAACTTATTCTGTGAATCTGAACTTTCGACAATTTTTAAAATTTATTTTACAATTCGTTTTAAATTTGTAAATAAATAAATATGCGAATGACAATTACCTTGACTTAAAATGTTACGTTTTCTTTTTATGTATACTAAAATAAGGAATTTCTATTTAAAATAATACTCCATAACGGTGACGAGTTAGATATTGAAAACATCTAACAGAAGTTGCAATATGAATATGTATATTTTTGGGTATTAGATAGAATGCTAAGTCCAACATATTAGCCTGCTTATGTAATTCTGAGAGATTACATTATTACAGCCTTCATATATGTCGCTTATAGTAGATGCACACATCTGACGTTAGTGGCGCATCAATCTTTCAATATGGCGGAAGACATTGGTAAATGCGTTTCGAAACACCACGTGAATTTTATATTATAAATAGGCAAATAATATCCTGAAATGTTCGAATACTACTAGAAAGTATTCGAAATTTTGATAAAATACCCAAATACTAAAAATACTACCAATTAGGATTAGATTAAAGGACTGTTTATAAATACTGTAGTAATTCGTTCTTTAACATTATTTATTCGTAAATATCATTAATATTTCCATTTTTATTAACTGTCACTTTCAGAATTTTTAAATTGATTAGACTGTTTATTTTTTGCTTTCAATTTGTATTCATTTTTAAATATTTTTGGGAGTTTTCGTTAAGGGCATGAAAACGTAGTCAAAAAGTTCATAGTTTAGCTGTATATTGACCGTGTCTGAAAGTAAACAAAGCCTGAAGCAAGTCACTTGATTGGCTCCTCTTTAACTTCCGGTAAAACGTAAACAAAGCAAACAAAGTGAGAATAAAAGAGGAATGTTGCACTTTCTTTAAAAAAAAGCGTCAAAGAAATGGTGAAGGAAATCGAATTAAATGTAGTTTTATGTATAAAACAATAATATATCCTAACAATTTTATGAGACAATATAGTTATTTAAAGAAACGTGACTGATACACACGATGTTTTTCTCATTGACTATTAACACAACTTCCACGTTCTACCGGAAGTTGAAGAAGGTCCAATTACGTGACTTGCTTCAGGCTTTGTTTATTTTAAACACGGTTAATACATTATTAATACGGGATGCCTTAGGGATTCCCGAGAACTCTCTCTGAATCAGGAAAACAAAAGGGAATGATGAGAATTATATACATATAAAATTGTTTAGCACACTTTACGTAATGTTAAAGTCAGTAAATTATTTTAAAAAATAGTTTGTCTTTATCTAGATTAAATTTCTACGGCTATTTAAATATATCAGATAATAAGTTATGTGGCGCCATCCATTATCAGATTTCATTTTAAATGTTTATGTAATTAATTATTATAAATTAGCCAAGAGCTTAATTTTGATAGTACAAATGAGTTTTTATATTAAAAAAAAATTGTAGATAACGAGTACAATCGTTATTAAGTCCGACCATACTCGAGATATGACACACGATCCCTTCTATCTCCCCATCCCTTCCACCTTTAACCACAAAACTTTGACGGCATCAAAGACTTTAATACCCAAACTTCCCAGCTAAATTTCAGAAATTTTTGACAAAAGGCACAGGAGTTATTAAGTTTCGAAATGGGAAGAGAAAAACCACGCTTCCCATTTCGCGTGTGTAAAAAATCCTTAAATATTTTTGCATTTCTCAGAGTTTCAAGGTTCCTTGATAAAAAAAAAATGCAAAAATATGGTTCATTTTTTCACTGATCTCCATACTTTTCCTCTGTTATACAGTGTGTTACAATAGGAAAAATAAAACATTTTTAGAATTTAGTACTTATGGAGATGCAAAAACACATGAAAAGCAGTGAAAATTTCACCGATTACAATACTTTCCCTGTGTTCTATTTGAAGGGGAATTAAAATATTTATAAATAATACCATAGAAATAGCTTACCTATTATATAATCGGCTTGGTATACTGCCCGAGCACATATAATATAGAGCTTTAGAAAGAAAACTAGAGTTATATATTTTATAATTAAGGTGCTGTGCTTCATGCTGTTTAAAGTAAAAGGACTTTTATGTCTCTGAAAATATGTTACTACTTTAGTTGTTATTCATTAGATAAGGCTCTTTACTGTACGAAAACTGATTTAGTATAAACTAGTTAATTTATTATAACATATTTTTTGTCATTTTTGTAAAGTATAGTGATGTCATCTGAGTTAAAACATTTTTAATTGTGACGTGTTGCGCGGACGAGTCCATAACGTTCGAGAGCAAAAGGTAGCTCGCGTACCACGCTTTGGCCACGAAGATTGGTAAAGACTTTCATTACTTTAAACATTCTAAATTGTAAAAATTGTATGAATAATAATTCAATAGATTATATACAAATGAAGTAAATTAAATTAATTTAAATAATTATATCTTGATATTAACAATATTAATAAACCTATAAAAATTCTAGTTACCAAGCAGATAATTATCCAATCAGCTATTAGTTAAGTACTCCCTCAGGCTTAAGGTTCGAAATATAAAATCAATATAATATATTAACTGATATTCATATATTAAATATTAAATTTATAAAAATTATATGGTAGAGTGTAAACACCAAAATTTAAAACTTTGCTTAGTTTTATAAAAGCCTTTTCAAATGGGTAAACACACAAATGTTCGTTAGATGTTTGATAGTTTAATTACTAACAGCTGCATAATTTCCACGTGAATTTAAAGCATAGAGAGAATAATATAGCGTAGAACACAATTATTAAAATTTGTTTTGAATAGAAACTAGAAAATTCTTTAGATTTTATTTACATTGATAGGAGTTTCATGGCCAATATCAATTTTAAAATTCGACTTGTTAAGATAAAGGACATCTTTTCGTAAATCTGACGTCATTTTTTAAATTTCTCACTGTAAAACTGGATAGGTGACATCAAACTGATGTGAAAAAATCCCAAACAAATCAACAGAACCATATTTAAAATATATTTTTATTAGAAAGCTTCAAATTTTAAGGTCAAGGAAATGTTATAAAATTTAATCGTGTATAGGAATGATTAAAATTAGAACACAAGTGGCTTAAATTATTTTAATTTTTACACGTGTACAGCGTTAAAACCGTTTAATAACTTAAATCTCATACTTTATTATATGAATTAATAAAAAGGGTAACAAAAATTTATAATAAAACAGTTTTTAAACTGTTTTATTAACACAGTTTAAAAAACTGTTTTATTAACACAGTTTATAAAACAGTTTAAAAACTGTTTTAAATTAATTCTGTGTTAAATAGATAGAAATATTTTAACGATATCTCAAATTTATAAAGTAAAATTTTTTAATTTAAAATAGAAGAAAAGTTAAAATTAATATTAATTCGAGTATAATGCGCACGTTTTTGTTTACATATATTTTAGCGTGGGGTTCCAAAAATGTATTTTTCTTTATTTATCTATAAAGTATAACAAGTTTCCAAAGGTTATTTCTATATTACACCATTTACTTTCATTTATTTATTTATTTATCAGGCCGAACTAAAAGCCAAAGAAGGTCACGTGTGGCCTAAAAGTCTCACGCTTCCTGTACTAGGATAAGTAACTAAAGCAAAATACTACTGTGCGCTACCGAGGGGACTGAAGCGGAGAGGTTCTCCACACTTACTGGTTTGGCTGTCAGAGAATGGCTATAGGATGGCAAAAAGGAGTGGGAGGCGTAATGAAGTCGCGATGAGGTGTCGGCAGTATACAAAGATAGTCATTAAATTTAAGAATAACACATTTAATTATATAACAAATAATACAGATACATGAGAATACATTAAAGTTAAACAATAACAAATAAATAGTAATGATAATATAAGTCTTTACCTCTTTTAGATCGGCGATCAGAAACCTCGAGGTCCTCCCAGAGTAGAGTAGGCACTTGTAGTCTTCTTTCCCGATGATCGCCCCGAGTCCTCGGATTGTTCCTCTTTTATACTTTTTTAGCGTGGGAAATCCCGGGACTCCGTTGACGCAATATATCAGTTCTCCCGATTTATGACAGTCTCCCCCGTCGTGGGTGACGACACTATTGACATCTTATGGCGAATTCAACACTTATTGGTCAAGAGATGTCTGGCCAGTGCACTAAACGCGTCATCACCTGGGGAGATGACTGACCATTTTTGGTAAGGTTTCTCACCGTACGGTTGACCCTAGTAGGTGACCTTTTGTCCACTCTTCACGCAGGAACAAATGTTGGTGTCTGCGGTTTAGCCAATTAGTAAAATATTGTAATAGAGTAGTCTCCTGGGGAGAGGGGATTTCTTCCGCTGTCGCCTTGGACGACTTCGTCCGTCAAGAAGGTGATCTCCAGTAACTACGCGCTTCATTGTCCGGGGTCTATTCCTCGGGCAACGGGGTGATAACGGGAGAAATAACGGAAATAATGATGAAAGAAACATACAACTTTGTTCCGTAGTTAATTAAAATTCTCATAAGAGAGTCAAATTTTCACACTACTTTAAATACATTCAAGCCGGCAGGAGGGAGAAGTGTGTAGAGGCCAAGCGTGTTAATTTAATTATGAAATCTAGAAAATTAATTTACATAATTTCAAGTACGTGAAAAGAGGGAGGGAACCTAGGGAAAAAGATAACTAGGTAGAAAAAAGGTAACAGGAAACCTACTTTACCTTACGGAATAAAGGTAAAGTAAGGCTTGAAAGTTTTAGATCTAGACCCCTTGTTTCTAAACTTATGTGTATGCGTTGCGTGTGTTCACAAAAAAGAAAATCTCTGTTCTAATTTAGTTTACCATTCGTATTCATAAGTTGCCATAAACGTAAATAGAAGAATAGAATAAATAAATAGAATGTTCTGTGAAACGAAATAGGCAATGGTGGGATTAAAAAACTGTGTCGGAATTACAGTAGAGCCTCGATTATCCGACGCCCGATTAACCGACACCTCGGTTAACCGACCGTCCTAGTCGGCAAATTTCAAATGTCCGCTAGTGATGTGGCGCTACAGTATTTGGCTATGTCTTGGCTACTTTAATATTATTTTTACGCGTTTTAGCTGGCAACACTCATTCGACCATGAAAGGGAGCCAGTATTTAAACGAGGCTTAATTTTTTAATTTTTAACGATACAATAGCGACGATTATTATTTTAAAAAATTTTTGTTGGGCTTAACATCGATGAAAATTCAACGCGAAGTAGGTTAATAGCGATATACTAATACACTAATTACATGGGATATAATAATATACTACACTAGTAATGGATTTTTTCATACTTTTCGGTTATCCGACTTTTCAATTGTCCGACCAACCCCAGTCCCCAATTGAGTCGGATAATCGAGGCTCTACTGTACGTACGGTGAAAGTTCGTGAAAGTTTAATACGTTGATTGAAACTATTAAACAATTAGAAACAGCATGAAGATAATGGTGAACGGATATTACTTGTTCAACTAAAAGAGTTAATATAATTGAAAATAACTAAAGAAGAGAAACCTAGTATAATTTAATGTAGAGATGAACGAAGAAAGAAATTTAGAGAATGCACAGCAGAAAATCGGGCGAAGTGTTTGACACGCAGTAAAAAAGTACTAAGAGAATAAGTTAATTTTTGGTCAATTATGACTTTTGAGAGGAAAAAAATAGAGCCAGAAGTATATGTATGTTAAAAATACATGTCGAAATAAATACCGGTACACCAGACTCTTTAGTTGCAATTTTTCGGTTACTGATCAATACGACTTGTATCGATAGCTTTTAGTATAAAGAAATTCCGACGTTGCTAGTGTTAACGTGTCCGTAATAATAAAGAAAGCAATGGTTTTGATAACTGACTGAGAAGATCTTTCCTTGAAATGTAAGGAAAATACAAGGAAACAAATGAATAATATTGTACGACTCGTATGTATCGGGTGTGTTACTTGATTAGAAGATAAAGGCGTAGTAAAAACACTGAACATATTTTAATTACAACAACTAGGCAGCCATATTCTCTCTTCTCTTTCACAAAACCACTAGTGCCCTTTCTTTTTTTCATCCCCTGGAGAGATTTTTAAAAAATTTCTTACGAATATAAAACAGGCTAGAAAACGGATAAACTGTCTACTGTAAAGGTGATAAACTTGTAATATGAGAAAATGCACGCGAGGATGGTAAACGTAAAGAAAAAGTGTGCCAACATCATATTTCTATAGAAGTAAGTATAACACATTAAAGAAACAAAATACAAGGAGTCCTTAGTTGCAATATAAATGGATGTAAGAAGAAATGTGAAGTAGATTATTGGAAAATTGTGAGAAATTGTGTTGGATGGAAACTTGGCTGTATGAAATGGATATTAAGCAACCATTATCAGATATAAGTAATGTATATGATTTTCAAATGAAATCATGTGAAACCGTTACCGGTGTATTTGAAAAAAGGGATTAAAAAATGGAATTATATTGATAACAGAAAAAGAAATGAAAGTTGTTGTGATTATATTGAGGATTTAGTTATTCGAAGAAAGTTGGAAACATAAAAAGTTCATTTTTCTTTATATTGAATTAGATGTTTATGATATTTTGTTTATAAGAGTACTTTTTTATTTTCATCTAAATTACTTGTTCTATTTTTGTCACAACTGACATGTGTAGAAACACACTAATATCTGCAAGAGTATAACGCTTCACGAATACAAGTAATAAATAGTTTTAATATTACCACGTACAATTTATAAATACAAAAGTTTACTTAATTCTATACAGTTCTGTGTTTTTATGTCGTTCATATTCTCTATTTCATACTCAGTAGTGGCCCATTTCTCGCTTCAAAACTCAGTAAAATTTGAAAACTCTGATACATTACCCGTAAAAAATTCGTTACACGTTTTCATGTTTTGATAAGTGATTCCTTTCAGTTTCAACAACGAAGAAAATACGGAATGCAACGACTTTGCTAGCTACAAAAAGATAAATTATATAAAATTTAAAGACATTTTTTAGTATACTACGTGATTTTTTTAACAGAAATTTAACGCCTAATTTAATTTACTTAAGAACTTACTTTAAAGAGAAATCTCTTGGTAAGGAAATAGCATCCTCCCAAAGAAAGACCCAATGCCACTTTTCCAAATCGTTTCATGAAAGCTACAATCTAGATTAGACACAATTATATATTGAATTTAAATCTATAAATAAAGTAACTGACTTATTTGAAACATATTAAAACACCGTGTTAACGCTTTACCTTCAACTTGAATTCCAGATTCAGATGGCAACCAGCAAATTGTCTTATATCTTGAAAAGTGTTTTCCATCTGCATGTGTATATTAAATTTGATTAGATTTGCTATATAACATTACTTTCAGCGTNATAAAAAATCATACTTTCTGAAAATATATTTTCTCATTCAACCTGACAATATATTGTCAATCTGATGTAACCCTGTTGATTTTTCATCTGCTGATATATCGGCAGGCATTTTCAATTTGAGTTTTATTGAAAACGACATTGCTCACAGATGTGCCACTTTTCTCGATTGTTTACTTTTTTCTTTTATGTACATCAGTGTTTTTCAACCTGTGGGTAGCAACCCCCACAGTAGTCGCAAAGTTTTACACAGGGGGTCGCAGGTAAAAGAAAAAGACAAGTGTTTGTAGGTCCTACACTACAAAAAAAAAAACTAGAATTTCAGTGAGAAGGCTGTGCCTGTTTATTTTACAGTACAATTGGTTTTTCGATCGATATTTAAAGAAAGAAAATTAAATACGTAGTTTTTAAAATCACTGATATAGTTTTAATATGGCCCTGGGGGGTCGCCAGAATTTTTTAATTTGTAAAGGTATTCATGAAGGTTGAAAAACACTGCGTTAGAGGACTTGATTTGAACAGAAAAAGAATGGAGATTACGGAGTTTTCCAGGTTTCTTTATGTTTGTAACACCTAAATAGAGGCCAGTTTTCCATAAAAGTCATCCCGAAAGAAATTCCTCTCGGAAGATGGCCCGCGTGTCCCCGTAACCAAATAAATCATTCCAGAGTCACGTCAAATCAAAATGTAATGACGTTCTAATTGCAAATACTTATTACATAAATTCATTATCCATGGAAGAATATTTATTACTGGAACATATGAATGACCATTAATTAATTAAAGGAAATATTAAACATTTTCTTCATTAATTTATTAATATATTAAACATGACATCTCAAACATAAATAATCACCGTATACCAATATAAACATTATATTTGAAGCTTTTAATTTATTTTCCAAAAACGAAATATACATTAGAACTGCGAACAATTTTTGTTAAGTTATGAGAATATATTGAAATTTCGGTCTACTTTTCTGTGTTTAAAAAAATGTTTTCAAAAGTTCGATTTAATAACGCCAGTAATATTAGATATTAGAACAATAATGTAAATTGTATTTGAATATAGAGAGTTTAAAGATACTTTTAAGAAATAATTAATAAAAATAATATTAGAATTTTTTTCTTAGAAATGATGTATATTTGAGAATATTTGAAAACATATCGCGATTAAAAATAATGCTAACTTAATTAATCTGAATAGCGGGATGTTAATAGATGACGTTTGAAATGACATCATATATAAGATGTTACGCATGCAGGATAATTATTCTTGTGCTTGTTTCCGATGAATGTAAATTATTGATGTGGGTTCAATCGAAAACCGTACATGTTGTAATTTATTTATTTTATATCTTTGTTATACATTTTAAATGTAAATTTACCGAACGATTTTATGCTTTGTAGACTGAAGAGGAATCGGCAAGAGTTTGATCCCTAATGCATATAAATAAAACATTTAAGAATTAATTGTTTCTGAGTAATTCTTGAACTCCAGTAAACGTTGATTTTGAAAGACGTAACAATTTATTTTATTGGTCCAAAGAACCCCTTTTACGTGGTTAGAAAAGTAACCGGAATAATTAAAATGTTGGCCCTGTCGTTACCAGAGTCGACAGGACCAATTAATTTAAGAACGATTACTAGAACGGTCAATATCTCTGAGAGAAATAGAATTAAATATGTTCTTTGCTGTATTTTGTGCTTAAAATGTGAAGAATTTAAGAGATAAAATGTTATGGATTAATCTACGATTTAGATGCAGTTACATTGTAAGCAGAGGTNATTTAATTTACTTAAGAACTTACTTTAAAGAGAAATCTCTTGGTAAGAAAATAGCATCCTCCGAAAGAAAGACCCAATGCCACTTTTCCAAATCGTTTCATGAAAGCTACAATCTAGATTAGAATTGTGATTAGACACAATTATATATTGAATTTAAATCTATAACTAACTTATTTGAAACATATTAAAACACCGTGTTAACGCTTTACCTTCAACTTGAATTCCAGATTCAGATGGCATCCAGCAAATTGTCTTATATCTTGAAAAGTGTTTTCCATCTGCATGTGTTTATTAAATTTGATTAGATTTGCTATATAACATTACTTTCAACGTTCACGATGACATTCATAAATATGAAATTACTTACCTTAAATGTCAGACAAGATAAAAGGAATCCATATGCGAGATTAACGAAAGATAAAGTTATTGCCAGTCCTAAGATAATATATTGAAAGGATATACTCAAATTTACATAAAGATAAATATAATAACATATACTTGTTCCTAAAGTGAGACATAAGTAAATAACAACGAACAAACAATTGATTTTGTTGTTTAATTGTGAAACAAAATTCCACAATTGTTCGTGATTGTTCATGAATTTTTGCAGTTCCAGTTTCAAGTTCGTATCTCTTCCTCTTATTACAGATAATTCATTGGATAGTTGTTGAAATTCTAGTAACGCCACAAATAAAAAACCTCCTACAGACGTCAGAATACACGCGATTACTCCAATGAAATAAAGTAACCACGTTCCTAAGTGCAAACTACAAAATAAAGCTTCTGTCTTTGAATATCTTTGTTTGTAGTATAAAGGATATAATAAAAAATAATTTATCATCATCATCCAACTGTTCACCATTGTTACGAATACAAACACAAGTAAATTTAAATCGTTTATTATATCGGGTACTTTTTCGTTACGAAAAATTACGTTTCTTAATTTCAAGTTTAAAGAAATTTTGTTCTTTTTTAGAAAAGTAATCATCGAAGCCGCGAAGTAAGTCAAATTCACAGATAAAATTTTAAACACGATTGTTGAATCTCCTTCAATTGTATAACCTCCAATGCAAGGTGCGAATTCACTCAATTCTGGAATCGTGTGCCATAAGTTTAAAATGAAAACGCCCCAGCTAAAAACTTCGATTATACGAAAATAAATCGAAATTACTATTGCTTTTGTAGGTGAAAATGATTCAAAACATTGGCAATTACACGGGATGTGCGGTTCTAATGCAAGAATTAAACGTACAGTACATTGTTTAATGGCCTCATCAGACAAGACAGACAAATCCCGTCTTCTTCTGTGTTCGAAGACATTTCGAGAAATAATCAGACCGTGGTGAAATTTAGTGATTAGATATTTGAAATCAATAATTTCTTAATTATTTTATGCATTTTAATTTGGTTTGAAATGCGTTATAGAAAATTGGATTACTCTATGTTTGAGTTTACGATGTTTACATGAATTAATCCTTCATTAGCATACATAATTAAGAAACGAGTAATTAAATTAAATTTATTTCAGTTTGTCTTTTGTTTTTTTCTTCAGAAATTTCATAATGTGTATTATCGAGAATATTGATTAATTAATATTTATATTCTTGCTTGAACGAATATTTCTTAAACTAATTTAAATAAATAAATAAAAACTGATATGAAGTGTATTTGAGGAAAAATTTATTTTTTATTTTCTTTTAGTGATATTCAATTAGTTGTGAAAAATATTCTAAACATAAAGTGTAAAGTAAAATAAATAAGAAATTGAAAATAACACAACACAGGGTAGTGAGAATTGTGAGAACTCACGGTGTTCAGATAGGGTCTTGTCCCAAACTCCTGACACTTCATATGAAACTCGAAGTCTGCAATGGCTATAAATTCAATAAGACCGAGAGATCATAAAAACTTCTGTTTATGTCAAGATTCTTGACACCAGTTAGGATAGAAAGTAAAACGTCCTAACTCGTGTAAAAGTGTCTAGTAATAAGGGTTGAGTCTGTCAATAGAGTGACCGGAATGTAAATGAATCGAAGTCGAACTTTGATTAATTAACAAAAGAAAATTTAATAAATATTAAGATTATTATACAAACGTTAGTACGAATACAGTATGACGTCTGATTATTTAAATTTCACAACGAGTGGCAAAAAGAGAGTTTACTATAAGATAATTTTTTATATAATACCTCTATATGTCTGTTGAGTTTCTTTCCTAATGCGGTCTTCATCTTTTTTCGTCTAATCGTTAGAGCAGTGTTTTTCAACCTGTGGGTCGCGACCCCCAGGGGGGGTCGCAAAGCCTTACACGGGGGGTGGCGGGTTAAAGAAAAAGACAAGTGTTTGTAAGTCCTACACTACAATAAAAAAAAAAAAAACTAGAATTTCAGTGAGAAGGCTGTGCCTGTTTATTTTACAGTACAATTGGTTTTTCGATCGATATTTAAAGAAAGAAAATTAAATACGTAGTTTTTAAAATCACTGATATAGTTTTAATATGGCCCTGGGGGGTCGCCAGAATTTTTTAATTTGTAAAGGTATTCATGAAGGTTGAAAAACACTGCGTTAGAGGACTTGATTTGAACAGAAAAAGAATGGAGATTACGGAGTTTTCCAGGTTTCTTTATGTTTGTAACACCTAAATAGAGGCCAGTTTTCCATAAAAGTCATCCCGAAAGAAATTCCTCTCGGAAGATGGCCCGCGTGTCCCCGTAACCAAATAAATCATTCCAGAGTCACGTCAAATCAAAATGTAATGACGTTCTAATTGCAAATACTTATTACATAAATTCATTATCCATGGAAGAATATTTATTACTGGAACATATGAATGACCATTAATTAATTAAAGGAAATATTAAACATTTTCTTCATTAATTTATTAATATATTAAACATGACATCTCAAACATAAATAATCACCGTATACCAATATAAACATTATATTTGAAGCTTTTAATTTATTTTCCAAAAACGAAATATACATTAGAACTGCGAACAATTTTTGTTAAGTTATGAGAATATATTGAAATTTCGGTCTACTTTTCTGTGTTTAAAAAAATGTTTTCAAAAGTTCGATTTAATAACGCCAGTAATATTAGATATTAGAACAATAATGTAAATTGTATTTGAATATAGAGAGTTTAAAGATACTTTTAAGAAATAATTAATAAAAATAATATTAGAATTTTCTTCTTAGAAATGATGTATATTTGAGAATATTTGAAAACATATCGCGATTAAAAATAATGCTAACTTAATTAATCTGAATAGCGGGATGTTAATAGATGACGTTTGAAATGACATCATATATAAGATGTTACGCATGCAGGATAATTATTCTTGTGCTTGTTTCCGATGAATGTAAATTATTGATGTGGGTTCAATCGAAAACCGTACATGTTGTAATTTATTTATTTTATATCTTTGTTATACATTTTAAATGTAAATTTACCGAACGATTTTATGCTTTGTAGACTGAAGAGGAATCGGCAAGAGTTTGATCCCTAATGCATATAAATAAAACATTTAAGAATTAATTGTTTCTGAGTAATTCTTGAACTCCAGTAAACGTTGATTTTGAAAGACGTAACAATTTATTTTATTGGTCCAAAGAACCCCTTTTACGTGGTTAGAAAAGTAACCGGAATAATTAAAATGTTGGCCCTGTCGTTACCAGAGTCGACAGGACCAATTAATTTAAGAACGATTACTAGAACGGTCAATATCTCTGAGAGAAATAGAATTAAATATGTTCTTTGCTGTATTTTGTGCTTAAAATGTGAAGAATTTAAGAGATAAAATGTTATGGATTAATCTACGATTTAGATGCAGTTACATTGTAAGCAGAGGTGTTGCATTTATCTTCTTTCCCACCTAAAATATCACGGACTTGTAAGAGCATGTCAAATATAGTGTAAAAGCTTTGGAACATCTGAAAGTATATAAATTATATTTCTATTTATGTTATTATCAGAATGCTCATAATAATTATTATCCCAGTGCGATGGATTATGTATTATGTTTACCTTAACGGGAGAATCTTTTGACATTATAAAGCAGTCTCCACAATTGATTCCGATTTCTTCATCACGAAATTTCTTCATGAAATTCAACATCTGTACAAATATATTCTGTTTAATAAGAGTTTTCTATAACGAACCTCAATTGTCTTACTTTTAATTTATCCTCTAAACGTCGAGAGTAAGCTCCCAATCTTCTGATTTCTTGAAATGAATCATAACCCTAAGCAATATATTATTATTATTTTATGTAATATCAATGAAATATATTTAGGAAATGCTACCACAAATTATATTTATATAATTGTTTGCACGTTGTACTGTACAGTACATACGTGTTACTAAGCAGATGAGTGATATCATTAAATAATAAATTTTAAGATAGTTCTTCCTGTTTTCCATCATCACAAATTTACAATTAGATATATTCTTTGTGTCATCTCTAATAAACATTTCACTCAGTAACGAATAATTTATTTAATTATTAATTTCGATTATATTTAATACAGTTATTATATTAGTAAGTAGCATATTCGTTATAAAAGACCTCGTTTCTTATCTGTTGTAATTAAGAAACACATTATAAATGATACTTACCGATGCTGCTAGTCTTGAAACTGCAAATGCCAAAAACGTCAAGCTTACAGTTAACAAAATTGTAACAGCTATGCCCATTGTGTACAGATTAGTGATAACTATCCGGAATAAAATAGAATAGAAACAAATTGACACAATTGTAATGCTCATTCCGTAAAAAAAGAGAAAGTACTCATTTTTCTTCTCATTAAAATCGTCTAGAAAATCGCAAAGTTCTGTATGTTTGGCTATTAAACTATCAATTTCTTGTTTGGGACAATCAACTTCTGCAAATTGTAACTCGATTGACAGCGCATCGAATCTTCCTTTGACAGCGAAACACGTTACGGAAAACACTATTAATGTAACTAACACAATGCTACACTCGTATATTACGCATGTGTTTAGAAAAACGCTGCAGATTACACTACGCCAATAACCACTAACTTCTTCGATTTTCACACTGGACAGTACCGAAATCGTAATTGTCATGATGGTAGCCACGATGAAAAATGCGCTACCAACCCAAATGTGAATTATTTTCTGATATCTCAATAGTTTTTCTCTTTCGCCTGCGTAACTCGACAGCTTTTGGTTAAGCGGTATTTTCTGATTTATTCCGGCTTTGTGAAGGACAGCACTAAAAAATGCAATTGACAAAATTACGGATCTAACAAAGGGCATGCTTTGTTTTTCGGTCAAGCTGTGTGTCGCACTACACCCGATTGGTTTATCTGCTGGGAAAAGCTGAATAATTAATAGAATGAAGTGTGCTATGTATATACCTTGCACGAATAAAATGTAAATTCGCATAGCCTTAGACTTGTTGTTGTGTGGCCTGCATTTGCAAGGCTCGAAAAATAAGCCGCCAAATATGTAGGATAGAGACATAGACGGTAAGAGGAAACAATATAAACAGCCGTCTTCCATGCTGAATGGTATCGATTAAATGCTGATTTTCTTATTGATCGAATTTGTTGTAGCTCTTAATGCAACAATATAATATTACGTAAATAATATTGATATTTGACTGATCAATGTTGAAGCTATTTTAAATTAGCTAATAAATTATGCGGAGATTTACCAGCAGTTAACTTAGACAATGAATTTTAGAAATTGTGAAAATATTTATATTTAATTAAATACGTAAATAAATAAAATGTTTTTACTATTATAAGTTATATTTCTGTTTGTTAATATTAATTAATTATAATATGAATGAATAAGTTATCAATAAATTTCTTAATTTTTACAAAATTCTAGAAACGAGTTGCTTAACTTTCTCGACCACATTTAGAACTGCATGTGTGGTGTTATCATATTTTATTACTTAAAACCTTTTATATTTTTAACTGTAATAAAATATCTTAAAGATTATCAAAATATTAAAATACCATAATTTTCAACGCAGATTGAGTTTTATAAAAAAATATGTAAATGCTAATAACGAGTAAAATCGTCATTAATACCGACCCTACTAAACATATTGAATACACAATCTCCTTTATCTCCTCACCCTTCAACCTTTTACCACGAAAATGAAGCTGCGCCAAACCTTCTAAAAATGGTTTCAACTTCAACCTTCAACTTCAAAAAATTTTGACAAAATGCACGGAAGTTATTAAGCTTCAAATTAGGTGAACAGTCATTCCACCCTTACACACTCAAACACACACTCACTAAAAATTACCCCGAATTTGTTTGCATTTGTTCATGTTTTAAGGTGTCCTAAGTCCAAAAATGCAAATGTGTGTTGAGGGGGATCATTTTTTGACCGATCACCGTAGCTTCTGTTATATATAACAGCCGTGAAAGTAAAAATTAAATAGCATTTTCGTTAGTCATTTACTACTTAACCGAAAGAGCATGGATTATCAATAATATCAACTACAATACATTTTACTTATATAATAAGAGTGTAATATAAATCAATATAATTGCCCGTGTTTTTTCTGTTACCTATATTCTTTAAAATCTATATTTCTAACGTTATATATTTACAGCCCTGTAAATGAAACCTCATAAGCAGAAGAAGTTTAAGGATTTATTCCTTACGTGTGCAAGGAATGTTTACAATTGTCTTGGTTATTCAGATTTTTGCCGTAGAAGATCAGAATAATAATATGTTACAGTATATTCAAAATATGGGAAGCGTAGGACAGGAGGCCCCGATTAACTATGAACTATCGATGCAAACCGAAAATCATGTTATTTCAATTCAAAAATTTTTTTTGAAAGGGGTTAGACAGATGATCGATACGACTTTATTGCTCATTGCTTTAATCATGTTTTTCGTGTGTGGGGGATAAAGAATCTGTCCAATATCGATTGCTTTTCTTATTTCTTCAGGATTTTTCGGAAGTAATTAATAGTATTGTAATTGTAGAGATCCCCAACCCCATTAACCTTATTCTTGTTTGGATGCCACTTGGATTATCGTTGTTCTGACATCCTCCCACTACTTCAAAAGATCTTTAGTAGCAGAGGTCGACATTGGTCGTCTTTCGTCTTCCTCTTTTTTCAAAAGAAAACACATCTCGCCGAGTTTCTTGGTATTCTTCATTTGAGAGTTCTCGGAGTTCTTCTGTAGTCAGATCAGTTTCCATTATGGGCTCTAAAATGCTCTTTATTTCTCAGGTGTGATTTTCATCATTCCTTTAGCATCTTGAGACTTCTTTATATATTTTTTATAGCTAAGATTGTGCCTACTGTAGACCTGTTCGAGCCATACTGTCTAGAAACATCAATATTTTTAATATTTATTTTCAATATATCTTCTGATTTCTAACCAAGACGTTGTGGTCGCAAGGCCAGTTGTATCCCTCCTGTAACACTGTCCTGAGTAGATTCGTCCTATGTTGAGTGTATTGGTTGCAGTCGAATATGAGATGCTGTGCGTCTTGTTGCGAAGTCCCATTGCACTGACAATACGGGAAGTTCCTGTGCCCAAATCTGTTTAGGTAGGCCAGGAAATTTTCGTGGTTGGTGAACAATTGAGTAGTTTAAAGTTAATGCTGAGGTGTTGAAGCTGTAGTCGCTGTGCAATGTCTGGGAAGAAGCTGAAGGTTGTCCTTCCTGTCTCATCTTCTTCCCAGTTGCGCTGCCAAATGTTGATCATAGTGTTCCAGATGAGTTTCTTGGTTGCCACCAACGGAATGTCTTCGAAGGCAATGTCAGTAGTACTCGAGGAGACCTCTCTAGCAAGGCGATCAGCCTCCTCGTTACCAGTGTCACCAGAATGGGCCCGTGTCCACATGAAATTTATGTGGCTGGTGCTACCAGTTAGCTCCTGAATGATCATCCGTTGAATGTTGCCACCCAGCTTACCACTGGATATGCTTTGAAGAGCAGTTCTACTGTCCGAGCAGATATAGATGTTTTTGCCCTTGAGCTTAGTACTCGTATTAATGTACTTGAGGGCTCTGTAAATGGCATACAGTTCAGCCTGAGTGATGGAGCAGAATCCTGCCAGGCGGTGAGATTCTTTGTGCATGAACTGATTATTTCGGGTATTATAGTGGACCAGACCAGCTCCCACCCCAGTCTTAGATTTAGAACCGTCCATGTAGACAATATTATATGGAAGGGAACCCTCTGTCTGGGAACCCATTGAGACCTCTGGTAGATGAGCAGGGTGATGCAGTGGTGAGTAGGTGGTCTGAAAAGTGGTGTTGAGGCTATGGTGAAACAGGTGGTCCATTTCCAGATTGGGTAAGCTTCCTATGTCCAGGTATGCTAGAAGTTCTTTCTGTTTCCCCGCAGGTATGATGAGGTGAGTCAGTCTCCAGAGGATCCTATTGGCCTGAGCCTTAAGACTCATAGGTGGTATCCCAGTCAGGAAACATCAGATATCTTGTGCCCACTTTCTACCTTGGCTATTATCTCTTACTTGGTTTCTCCGGTGAGCACAGTTCTTGACACTTTTTTTAAGCTCCATAATATTATCAGTTTCATTTTTAAATAAAAAGTGCAGAAAAGCACTTAAAAAATGCAGAGAACAAAAATCAACTAGCCCACAAAAAGTTATTTAAATGAAAAGCCCGAATGTAATTCGAAATTTGGTATTAAAAAGTTAACGTATATCCGATGGGACAGTTAAAATTTCATCTTTTGTATATAAATACCGACTTAAAACTTAACAAGTGCCGTCCGACAGTCTCGCGAACACTATAAAAAATTATTTGTCAGAAAGGTAAACAAAAGCTGCAATTACAAGGGAAAGTTTCAAAATTCGGAACAATACTATCTGATCGGTTTCGGTTGAGTGTCAATGTTGTCGTCTCCCGCGCTCCAAAAGGTTTCGAATTGTTACCGGAAGACAAGGGAAAAATCAATCGGTATTCGTTATTTTCCGTCGTTTCTTTTTATATTTGTTCGGTAAAGTTGTTCGTTATCCGAACATGTGTTCGTTGTCCGATCATGTCGATGTTGATTACTGATTGTGTTTATCATTTTCTATTTTGTATAAAATTCTAAAATATATTTATTTTTGCAGTTGGTTCAGAATCAGCAGGATCAGTTATAGCCAATAGGATTTCGAAACTACCATCCCTTCAAGTTCTTATGATAGAAGCGAGAAAATTGCCTCTTTTAATGTCTCAAGTGATAGTTTACCCTCTAAATTTAGCTCTATCAAAACACAATTGGAATTTTACAACTGTACCTAGTAAAACTACAGCTAAAGTTCTTAATAACAGAGAAAGCAATTAAAAATTAACATTTGTAAGAAATAAAACTTACGTCTGAAACTGATTGTAATTTATTTCATTCCAGCAACATAAAATTGTAGCAGGAAAAGTACTTGATGAACCCTCAGTTTAACTTATAAATTAACTTATTAACTTAAATAAAAGGAATTAGGATATTTGGGTAGAAGATGGTGCTACAGGTTGGGATTGGAATAATATTTTTCTATATTTTCTAAAAGTCGAAGACAATCGAGATTATCATATATTACGCAATGGTAAATGTTTTTTATACAGTATATATATAATATAAATGTATACAAGATGAATAATTTAATAAAAATAATTTACAAATCAGGCTATCATGGTGTTGGTGGAAATGTTGTTGTGAAGTCACCCTACTTCATCCACCAATAACAGAAGGTTTTTTAAAAGCAGCCATAGAAATTGGCTATAGTGTTGGGGACTTTAATACGGAGCCACAGGCAGGTATGGTATTTTAACTTTCGAATGATTTTTAATTCCGACATATAATTAGAGAAATTAGTTTTTACAAATTATACAGTTGTGTCCATTGACAAAACTGAAAACATTTCTGTAAATAGAAAAAAAAGCGCTAAACAATAATGTCGAATCATTATGTTTAGTTAAAGTTCAGATTATAACGGTACAAATGTCATATAGTATATGATGCGTATATAAACTATAGCGGGGTAATANTTGTCCCAAACAAGAAATTGATAATTTAATAGCGAAACATGCAGAACTTTGCGATCTTCTAGACGGTATTAATGAGAAGAAAAATGAATACTTTCTTTTTCTTTACGGAATGAGCATTACAATAGTGTCAATTTGTTTCTATTCTATTTTATTCCGGATAGTTATCACTAATCTGTACACAATGACCATAGCTATTACAATTTTGGTAACTGTAAGTTTGACGTTTTTGGCATTTGCAATTTCAAGACTAGCCGCATCCGTAAGTATCAGTTATAATGTGTTTATTAATTTAATTATAACGTGTTTATTAATTTAATTATAACAGATAAGCAACGAGTTCTTTTATAACTAATGTGTTACTAATATAATCAGTTAATAATATAACTGTAATATAATCCAAATTATTAATTAAATAAAATATTCGTTACTGAGTGAAATGTTTGTTAGACATGACACAAAGAGTGTATTTAATTAATTAATTGTAAATTTCTGATGATGGAAAACAGGAAGAAGTATTATCTTTAAAATTTATTATCTAATACTTCAGCATATCACTCAGCTGCTCAGGTAGAATATAACAATTCATAGCAAGGGTAGCATGAATGGTACTGTACAACATGAGGATTATTACATTTTAACAATTCCATTGGATTTGGGCTTATCGAAGAGCGAAAGTAAGTGGAAAGACCGCGTTCGTCGTCTTTGTCAAGACCGATGAATTGTTATGGAAATAGAGATTTGTCGGAAAATCATCGACACTAACTGTGATATAAGATTTACCGATAAAATCGACGCAAACGAAATAAAACTGAGAAAACCATTTAAAAGGAAAACATTTTGATCGCACGAATTGAAAATCCAGCCGATTGCAATAACAATAACCGACCGCTCGCAACAATAAAACTCTGAAAATTTTTATTACAGAGTTTTATTATGGTATTTAATGTTCAAATTTTTCGTCGAAATACGTGATTTGCGTGGACTTCTTCCATCATAAACTAGATTATTAATTTTAACGTTAATAAGTAAACAAAGACCTAAATATTCTCGTACAAAAATGAATAAAATTTCAATTTTAACCTGACTCTTACAACCAAAAAAAAAAAAAAAAA
>NW_019385135.1:0-6950 GCF_000671375.1 Centruroides sculpturatus | reverse complement strand
GGGGGTGTACCATATTTCAGAGATTTTCATAATTATTTTAGTTTATTATAGTACTAGCAGATGAGCTCGGCGTTGCTTGTTTATTATTTCGATTATTTCTATATTGAAGAGAAAATTCTTTGCAAGAAATTGGTAAATTTTCACGATTTAACACTATCGAAAAGCCTTAGAAACCGGTATCCATAATGATTATTTGTTTCTTAGAAATCACGAATGAGTTTAAATGATTAATTAATAAATATAAATGCGTTTAATTCTGTTCACATGTTAATTAATATAGAAATAAAAGTATTTTTACCATGATATTCTGTAATTTAAAAAATTTTAAATGGCTATTTCCAATTCTCTATAACCACATAAATATATAATGCATTTAATATATTTAACAGCATTCTTTAAGTATTTATGTAACTACTAATAATAAATTACAAATAACAGAATGTCACATTTTACATTCTTCTACTTAAATTATGAGTTAATACTTGTACACGTATAAAGCGACTGTTCCATATCTGTATCATTTCATTTTATACATTATCGATTTGCTTCTAATTATATATTCGGAAATTCATTTCCTTATGGCACGTTAAGTAATTGAAATAGCTTGGACATTAATAACGATATAGACAACAGTTCGATAGAAATGTATACTAGAGTACTGTGTTATATAAAGAATACGGTTGCTTGTGTTCTATACGAATACAAAATTTGAATCAAAGCCATTCACAATGGGAGATGAATGCTTATATTGTTCCCTCTTACCGTCCATGTCTCTATCCTATATATTTGGGGGCTTATTCTTCGAGCCTTGCAATTGCAGGCCACAGAACAAGGCTAAGGCTATGCGAATTTACATGCTATTCGTGCAAGGTATATACATAGCACACTTCATTCTATTAAGTATCCAGCTTTTCCCAACAGATAGAACAATTGGGTGCAGTGCCACACACAGCTTGACCGAAAAACAAAGCATGCCATTTGTTAGATCCCTACTTTTGTCAGTTGCATTTTTTAGTGCTGTCCTTCACAAAGCCGGACGAAATCAGAATATACCGCTTAACCAAAAGCTGTCGAGTTACGCAGGCGAAAGAGAAAAACTATTGCGATATCAGAAAATAATTCATCTTTGGGTAGGAAGCGCATTTTTCATCTTAGCTATTATCATGACAATTACAATATCGAAAATCCTTGGTACAAAAATCGAACAAGTCAGTGGTTATTGGCGTAGTGTAATTTGCAGCGTTTTCCTCAACACATGCGTAATATACGAGTGCAGCTTGATGTTAGTTACAATAATAGTGTTTGGTGTGACGTGTTTCGCTGTCAAAGAAAGATTCGATGCGCTGTTATTTGAATTACAATTTGCAAAAGTTAATTGTCCCAAACAAGAAATTGATAATTTAATAGCCAAACATGCAGAACTTTGCGATCTTCTAGACGATATTAATGACAAGAAAAATGAATACTTTCTTTTTTTTTACGAAATGAGCATTACGATTGTGTCAATTTGTTTCTACACTACTTTATTCCGGATAGTTATCACTAATGTGTACATAATGACCATAGCTGTTACAACTTTGATAGTTATAAGCTTGACGTTTTTGGCATTTGCAGTTTCAAGACTAGCAGCATCCGTAAGTATCAGTTATAATTTTTTTATTAATTATAACGGATAAGAATCGCGTTCTTTTATAACGAATGTGTTACTTACTAATGTAATAACCGTATTAAATATATTCGAAATTATAAATTAAATAATATATTCGTTACTGATTGAAATGTTTGTTAGAGATGACGCAATGAGTATATTTAATTGTAAATTTGTGAAAACGGAAAACAACAATATGTATTATCTTTAAAATTTATTATCTAATACTTCAGCATATCACTCAGCTGCTCAGGTAGAATATAACAATTCATAGCAAGGGTAGCATGAATGGTACTGTACAACATTAGGATTATTACATAAATGTAATTGTGTGGTAGAAATTAATAGCATTTCCTGAATATATTTCATTGATATTATATAAAATAGTAATAATAATATATTGCCTAGGCTTATGATTCATTCCAAGAAATTAGAAGATTGGGAGCTTACTCTCGACGTTTAGAGCATAAATTAAAGGTAAGACAATTGACGATCGTGATTGAAAACGCTTATACTATTAACCAGAATATATTTGTATAGATGTTGAATTTCATGAAGAAATTTCGTGAAGAAGAAATCGGATTCAATTGTGGAGACTGCTTTATAATGTCGAAAGATTGTCCCGTTAAGGTAAACATAATCCATAATCCATCGCACTGGGATAATAATTATTATGAGCATTCTGATAATAACATAAATAGAAATATAATTTATATACTTTCAGATGTTCCAAAGTTTTTACACTATATTTGACATGCTCTTACAAATCCGTGATATTTTAGGCGGAAAAGAAGATAAATGCAACACCTCTGCTTACAATTTAACTGCATCTAAATCATAGATTAATCCATAATATTTCATTTCTTAAATTCTTCACATTTTAAGCACAAAATACAGTTAAGTTACTAAGTTAATTCTCTAATTGTCTAAGTTAATGTAATATACTGAATAAAAGAGAAAAAGTAGCTTAAATAGAAAAATGTATATATTATTCTACTTGTCACATATCTAAAAAAATTCATTGATTGTAAGTGTTTAATAAATATTTATAATTAGGAAAATTTATATTAATGTCATGTATAATTATAATAGATAATAATTAATTTAGTAAATATACTATTGAAACCGTATTACAAAAATTACTTTTGTAAAAATGCGCAGCCTTTTAATTTTTATATAATATTCTCCTATAATAGGATGCACGAACCAAAATTGTTAATATCTTGGATATTATTATGTATGCATTTATTTCCAATGCATTTAAAAGTTGCAAACTTACATTTGTCGTGTCTGTGATAAGTACTTTAACTTATAAAATACTAATATGTACTGTACATAGATTCGTAATAGCGTATATACGAAGAGTTAATTATTGCAATATTTACTATCGATAATACTGATACAATAGAAACGGGCTGCAGCTTTTAATCGTATGTAAAATCTTTTGCCACTGAATAATGGTTTTGGTAGTCACATCTTCTCGCATAGATATTGATATTTTTATAATCATTTTTAATTGGTCCTGTTGACTGTTGTAATTCGTAACGACAGGAACAACTTTTTAATTATTCCGGTTACTTTTCTAACCACGTAAAAGCGGTTCTTTGGAAGAAAAAAGTAAATTGTTATGTCCTTCAAATCCAACATTTACTAGAGTTCAAGAATTACTCAGAAACAATTAGTTCTCAGATGGTTTATTTATATGCATTCGGGATCAAACTCTTGCAAATTCCTCTTCAGTCTGCAAAGTTAAAATCGTTTTGTAAATTTACAAATAAAATGTATTTAACAAAGATATGAAATAAATTACAAATGTACAATTTGATCTGTGCGATGTCTGTTTTGAAATATCATATTGAATATTTTCTACATTCTTTATAACTTTTTGGCCATTGTTGGCAGGTTTTCTAACTCCTCGGTTTCAATAGAGGGAAGAATACTATCAATAATATCAGAACTTTGTAAACTAGTTTTAGGCTCAATACCAAATAAGTTTCAATAAGGTGATTTGCCAATTAATGAATGATACGATGCAATTTTTCACATTACACAAATAATACCTAATCATTTATTTTGTCGAATTATTGTCGTGCATCTAAGATCTAACCATATTTTCGACATCTTGATTATTGCGTTGTATTTAACAGAGTGCTTGCGAGAGAGAGAGTTTATATTGGATCGCGTTTTGAGATAAATACCTGATGGATTTTCTAGTTGTCGCGTTCAAACTACGAAAGTTCGTTTTCGGTAGTTTGGTGGGGTTGTTGTGTGGAGAGATCGGGAATAGGTGCTATCTTAAAACAGAGATTTAGCAATATTCATTGTTGGAGGAGTCTTTGTACAGAGAATTGGCAACGTAACCGTTAAGATAATATAAAAGGTCTTGAACTGACTAGTACATTAGAGGCATTGATGATGACTATCCTTAGGGACCGGATGGTGACTCCTTACCTCGGGATGAACTAAGCGGCAACTGACACTTTGGCCGTCAATTATGCTATTAGCACGATATCCCCCGTCTAAGAGGTCAGCAGGCTAGGGAAATGTGTTTTTTTTTTTTTTTTTTTCTGTTGAGAAAGTGTAAGTAGAGATTCTGTCAGGAGTAGATGACAACAATTATTGAAAATGTATGACGAATTTTGTTAAAGTTTGGATTCTCACATTGTAGTTTTTCTTGTAACTCAGCAATTTACATTCCTAACTCTTCTACTTTATTTAAATAGGGCTTTTCATCATCTATGACCCCAATAATGCTATATCGATCGGCAGTAAATCCTTCTATAGTTTTTCGCTTAATGCTCTCTGTCGCACTTGATTAAATGTTGCCAGTTCTCAGGATGTTACTTGTTGTTGTATCCTGTTATTTATTCCATTCAAAAACTGTATTTTGAGTCTCTCATCTAATTCTCTACTATGGATTTTTGTATAATCATGGCTTCTGCTGCATTTTTTCCTACTTGCGGGATCTCAATTTTAGTAGCGAGAGACTGGAGTCTAACGGCATAAGTGTGAACATTTTTTCGTTCTTGACGAACACATGAAATTTATTTAATCTAAGAGAATATGGAATCCTCTCAAAGCGTTCTATCATAATTCGTTTAAATTCCTTGTAGTCTTCTATTTCCTAAATTTGCCTATCTTTTTTTGTGAATTTCCATGAAATTCCAGTTAGCTTTAGTTTTGGAAACATTTGAGTCTTTGTCCGTGCTAATTTTGAAACATCAGTCAGTGACTCGAAGAATTTGCCTCTGCGTGGACTGCTTGGGTCAACTAAATGTGATGGAAGCAATAGGACTAAATTTCCTATTTTCTCCTAAAGTGGCTTGTAGGTTTTCTTTTATTTTCTAATTTCACTAACTCATAATTAAATTTAAATATCTACCACTCAAGAGAATGCCTCAAAATATTCGAAAGATAAAAACCTGTATACCAAGGACAAAAATATGTTTATGATGACCACCCTGTTTATTTTGGGAAACCTATCGTTTGAAAACTATGTAGGTTGTCTTTATTCCAATTATTTCCATTTGGTTACTTAACATCACTCCTTTACCATCAATTCGCTTTCTTTTTTTAAATAACGACTTTGCGGACACTGCTATCGATCGTTGCCCCTGAATGTTGCTTCATCCCACTCATGACACCAAATTGTGAGAAAATCAGCAAGGGGGTTTATACCTTCTAGTAGTTAGAACCGTTAATTCTACTCACTGCGTAAACCAATGGTTTTTTCGATATGTGTCATCGGAATCTCTCGATCGTAAAGACATCAGGACTGATACAAGCAAGGGTAGAAGTATACCTTGAGAAACAAAACATCTGAAAAGTAAAACAATTTAACATCAATTGATTTTCGTTAATGACTGTGTTATTCCATTGAGACCTAAGGCAATACAGAGTTCGGTCAGCGCGACCGAATGCTTTCAATAACAAATGTCTAGTCCCTGAGCAAGGATTAGTTTTAAATTATGCTGCTACAGCAAACAACACCAAAGACAGCATATGAACTGTGATATATTCTGTGGTATATTTTAATTTGGCAGAAATGATTTATCGAAAATTAGATTACTCTGAGTTAGAGTTTACGATCTTTCACACAAATTAAACCTTTATTAGCTTACATAATTAAGAAAAGAGTAATTAAATAAATTGAACTTCAGTTTGTCTTTTGTTTTTTTATTCAGAAATTTCATGTGTATGATCAAGAATATTGACTAATTAATATTAATATTCTTGCTTGAACTAATTTAAATAAATAAATAAAAAAAAAAACAGATATAAAGTGTATTTGAAGAAAAATTTACTTTTTCTTGTGATATTCAATTAATTGTGAAAAATATTCTGAACATAAAATGTAAAGTAAAATAAATGGAAAATTGAAAATAACACAACACAGGGTAGTGAGAATTGTGAAAACTCACGGTGTTCAGATAGGGTCTTGTTCTATACTCCTAACACCTCATGTTAAACCCTAAGTCTGAGATCGATATAATTTCGAGAAAACAGAGAGATCTTAAAATCTTCTGTTTACGTCAAGATTCCTGAAAGCAGTTAGGATAGACAGTAAACGTCCTAACTCGCATCAAAATGTCTAGTAATAATGGTTGAGTCTGTCAATAGAGTGACCGGCATGTAAATGAATCGAAGTCGAACTTTGATTAATTAACAAAAGAAAATTTAATAAATATTAAGATTATTATACAAACGTTAGTACGAATACAGTATGATGTCTGATTATTTAAATTTCACAACGAGTAGCAAAAAGAAAAAGTTTACTACAAGGCAATTTTTTGTATTATACCATTATATGTCTGTTGAGTTTCTTCGTAATGCGATCTTCATCTTTTTTGTTTAATTGTTAGAGGACTTGATTTGCACAGAAAAGGACTGGGAGATTCAAGAGAAACTTTATGAGATTGACTTTATGAGAGAGAGCTTTTGGCCAGCAAGAAAGAGACTAGAAGATTTACTTATTTTATCCATGAATCTCATCCAATTTCGAGTCAGAATGATATACCAGATGATGAGATTGAAGGGGTAAATCGCACCTACAAGTTGTGTCAACAACATGTGAGATTAGATTATTTCCCGTGATGAAACCAGTTATTTTGGTAAAACAGAAAGAAGTTCTTACTTTTGTGTTACCGGAATTTGAAAGTAACCAGAGAATTTTAAGGATTTTTTTCTAAATAAAGAAATTTTCAAATCATTAATTAATTAACGTAATATCCAAATATATCTTCCCAGTTAAAAAAAGATTTTCACATTACATTTCGAGGTTCTCACAGAATTAAACTGATGG
>NW_019385134.1:388488-400179 GCF_000671375.1 Centruroides sculpturatus | reverse complement strand
CACTTCCTCATCCATCACTGATAACATAGATATAGATTTAGTTAATACACTCTCACTTATATTTCAGGTAACACTCACTAAATATACAGGCACAGATTCCACACAAAGACCATGAATACAAAAAAAAATCAACATGTCAAAAGGTAGTAGGAAAAATACTAAATTATGCAAACACTCACTACCACACTACATCCATTTAATTTTTACACTCTCAGACACTCATACATTAATTTATGCTGGGGCGGTCACAGTAGTGACAAACCATGGACTGAAAATACAATCGCAGACGAACACACACAAAACACAATTCTATCACAAGCCTGCCTGGCAGAGACGAATAGAAACACAAATAAATGACATTAGACAGCAATTAGGCAGGCTGACACAATACACTAAAAACAACATAACACCCAAATTAAAGAAACAACTCAAAACATTTTCAAGAAAATTAAAACACACACAAAACATGAACATCACAACACACACATTACAGAATACATTGATACACTAAAACAGAAACTAGCAGCCAAAGCACGTAGACTCAAACCATACAAAACATGTACACTACAAAAACAACAAAATAAATTATTCACAAACAATGAAAAACTTTCCTACACACAAATCAGTACCAAAACAAACACTGATACACAGCACAGTGGCAACCAACAGAAGAAGAACTCACAACTTATTGGTCTTCTCTTTGGTCCAATGCTGTTACACACAATGCTGATGCAGGCTGGATCGAGGAGGAGAACAGAAACTTGCACAACATACCAACTATGCCCTGTGCCGAAATAAACGTACACGACATTTGCTACACTGTTAACAGAACACACACTGGAAGACACCTGGTGTAGACAACATTCACAATTTCTGGTACAAAAAGTTTACATCACTGCACCAGGAACTAGCCAAACATCTAACACACATCATCATCAATCCACAAGACATGCCAAAATTTCTTACTCAGGGCATCACCTACATGAAACCTAAAAACAACAACACCACAGACCGCACACAATACAGATCAATTACATGTCTCCCAACACACTACAAATTATTGACATCCTGTATCACAAACAAAATATACAAACATGTTGAAGAACACGACATTCTTACAGAACAACAAAAAGATTGCCGTAGAAATCACAGGGGATGCAATGAACAGTTACTCATAGATTCAGTCATTCTACGACAAACACACAAACAACACAGAAACATACACATGGCATATATAGACTACAGAAAAGCATTCGACAGTGTTCCACACAGTTGGCTGCTACATATTCTACACATGTACAAAATACATCCATCACTCATTGCATTCTTCGAAAACACTATGCAGCACTGGAGAACAACACTACATCTCAGGGTTAGTAACACTTCCATACAAACAAACGAAATATTCATTAGGCGAGGAATTTTTCAAGGAGATTCCTTGAGTCCTCTCTGGTTCTGCCTAGCCCTGAATCCATTATCCAACATGTTAAACAACACGCAATACGGCTACAATATCAGACACGAAAAAACAACACAGTTTACACTCTCACATCTCATGTACATGGACGACATAAAACTTTATGCATCCACACAAAAACAACTTCATCAACTCCTACAAATCACACATTCATACACTAAGGACATACAAATGGAGTTTGGCCTAGACAAATGCAAAAAACTTCACATAGAAAAAGGAATCCTGAAGAAAGAAGATTTTGCACTTGGAAATGGAGACGTTATTGAATCCATGGAAGAGGGCGAGTTCTACAAGTACTTAGGATTCCAACAGGCCAAACTAACAGAACATACACAAATAAAGCAACGATTAATTAAAGAATACCAAAGTAGGTTAAACGCTATACTTAGAACACAGTTAAATGCAAAACACACAGTTAAAGCAATAAACACATATGTCATCCCAGTACTCACATACTCTTTTGGAGTTATACATTGGACTCACACAGATCTCGAGCAACTCCAAAGGAAAACAAGAACAACACTTACTAAGCATAAACAACATCATCCTAAATCCGCCACAGAAAGATTAACCCTTCCACGTAAAGAAGGCGGACGTGGCCTGATTGACATAGTTAACCTTCACTACAAACAAATACAGTCACTGCGAGAGTTTTTCTACAAGAAACAAGAAACATCACAGTTACATAAAGCAGTAACTCTAGCAGACTCAAATAACACACCATTAAACTTACACTCACAACATACAGACATGACACAACATATAAAAAGCATAGACAACATTAAGCAATCATGGGCTCAAAAGGCTCTCCATGGCAGGCATCCTTACGACCTGGCCCAGGATTTTGTTGACAAAACTGCGTCAAACAGCTGGTTAGATCGGGGATGCCTCTTTGGGGAGACGGAAGGATTCATGATTGCCATACAGGATCAGGTCATAAATACTAAAAACTACAGAAAACACATACTCAAAGATACAACACTCACAAATGACACATGCAGAAAATGTCACATCATGCCAGAAACTATACAACACATCACTTCTGGTTGCAAGCTCTTGGCACAGACAGATTACTTACATAGACACAATCAAGTAGCAAATATAATACACCAAGAGCTTGCAAAGAAACACAAATTGGCAGACATCCACGAACCATACTACAAGTATATTCCACAGACAGTATTGGAAAACAACACACACAAACTGTACTACAACAGAACCATAATCACAGATAAAACAATTTACCACAACAGACCAGACATCACACTCATTGACAAACACAATAAAATCACATACATTATAGACATAGACATTCCAAACACTCACAATGTACAAAACACATGCACTGAAAAAATTAGCAAGTACACAGAACTTGCCCAGGAAATAAGGCATCTGTGGAGGATGGATAGGGTAGTTATTGTACCTGTTGTTCTCTCCTGTACAGGTGTGATACCACACATACTACACAAAAGCCTGGGAACATTACAATTGAATAGAAATACATATATCACACTACAGAAAGCCACTATATTGAATACATGTCATATTGTTAGGAAATTCCTGAATACAGACACTGACACACTTATTTAATTTCTGTTCTTGGTTGCTATGCCTTGACTCTGGTCCGGCATAGTACACAGCCACTGGTGTGAACCGAGTAACCCACTAAACCCAACACAACAATAATAATAATCAGCACAGAGCACAGACGGTTAGGAGTTGAAAGTTGAATTTTGTTACACAGTTAGGGTACATCACGAGAACGCACACTAAGAAGGGATTTTTCAAAATTCTTCCCCACGGGGAGAGGGACAGGATTAAGGCTTAACACTTCCATCAACAATGGAAGTGTCAAGTAACAATGAAAGTGTTACGTAACAATGGAATTGTTAAGAGAAAGCAACATGCAAGACGCAGATGCAGTTTTTTTCGTTTTTGCAGGAAATTTAACATATTTTTAGACCCACCTAAAAATTCTCTAATTAGTCTGAAAACAGGGGGACCCAATTCTTGCATTCTGTGAAAATGGGTAAAGGTTGACTATAACATAATAATCTTAATCTTCGCTATCGTTACTTTTGCCCAAGCAACACCTGGTCTACCTGCTAGTACTGTACATATATATGATGTATTTTTTGTTTATGTTAATTACATTCATTGCCATAAAAATTAGTGCACTAAGGAGGAGTTGTCAGAATCAAACAAAATGTGTGTGAGTGTAATGGTGATATACAGGTGAGTAAGTGATTACAAAATGAAAGCAGAAGGATCATTTGTTGAAGGAAAAACTACAAATGAAATGACAGACAGGATGCCTTTGTGCACTTTTATGGTAGGCCAGGGGGACATTTTAACACCTTCTGCTGGCATTAGGCAATAATGCCATCATGCTATAACTAATCACTTCTATATCTGCTTGAAACTTATCTGAATACCAAGTTTCACAGCAATATGAAAACGCCTCCTTCGTGCACAATTTTTATGACAATGAGTGTATTTCCTGAAAATGATTTAATATAACAAAATAAATCAGTATAAAATTAATATGAACAAACTTAATACTTTACAAATGTTTTCAACTATGTTTGATAATTATCCTCAGACATTCAAATGTTCTAAAATGGAATGCATGATCAAAATTTAATAAAATTCAAAACAAGTTGATTGGAAGTTGTCATCAATATCATGAAGATATAACAATTATAAATTATAAAATTTCAAAAAACATCTCCATTCCTTCATTAGTGTGTCATTGTTTTTGAAATTTATTGATGCTTTCCTACTGTCGGTCTTGTAGATTGCTTGCTAACTGTTTAAAACATGTATCTCATCCATAAAATATGAACAAGAAATTTGATACATGTCATCAAAAATCACTTATTTGGTCATCAAGTGAATAGGCCACCAATGCGGTATCAGATTGCCTTTTATTAATAGAAGTTTGATGCTCATTCCTTATGTTCAATGATTTGAAGGTTACTTCAATATACTCCAAATTCCAATTGATTGGAATGGTGTAGACCTCGAGTAGCATGTTTTTATCATTGCCTTATTTGTCATTCCTAAGTAACATAGATGCTAAGGTTGCATTTTAAGGCTAGTTTGATGTTCATGGCCTTTGCTATTTGCTTAAAAGTGCTGATCAGTCATTTGTTATAAGTATATGGAATCTGTTCCTTTGAAAACTGATATTTGTGGAAGACGTGCTTTTTAATCAACCCCTTAATAATTACAAAAAACATCTAAAACTTTATAGTTATATATCAAAGCAAAATGACTGCCAAATTATATTAGGTTACACTACTATAATATAGTAACACAGTCCAATGTAATTTAGCATAATGGCTGAACAATATGGATACTTGCCAAAAATTATTAAGGGCGAGTATCCATGTTGTTTAGCTACGCTATGCTAATGTATTATTTCCTTCATTCTATCATTGGCTGATAAGGAGTGCATATATGCTGTTTTAATTAAAGTTCTAAAAGCAACCAGATTGTAAGAGAATGGGTCATAAGAATGGGATGGTACAAATAATGAATTGTAAGATAATATTTCTGGTATTTTTGTGTGTTGTACTTAATTCAGTTTTACATATTACATATTGATTGTAAGATCGTTTTCAGAAAAATGCATTATGTTGCTATCCTGGGTCTTGAGTAAAATGTCCAAAAAGTGAACCATAGTATAACTTTCTTGTTCTACATTAATACAGACTATATAGATTGTTGTTTATAGGTCTTGGAACACTATAAGGAAACTGAACTGAACAACCAGATCTCGATTCAACCTGTTCTACATCTTGGTTTGTATCTTTTGGTTTGTATTATTTGGTCTATCAATCCTCGCATCTGCAATGATGAATTCACTTAAAGTCGAGTTATTAAATCGAGAAAATTACGATACTTGGAGTCTCCAAGCTAAAGCCTTACTCGAAAAAGATGGCGTGTGGGAAAGATTTGTTACTTGTGTATTCTGCAACAATATATCCAGTTCTTATCCATGTAGTGTTACAATTTAATATATTTCAAAACAGAAAACTTATGTTACAATCCCTCAACATGTACACTTCGTATCACATGATGCACATCCAGCTGATAGTCAATTTCCAGTGTCATGTGATATAAGATGCATATATTGAGGGATTGTAATGAACAGGTATGAAACTTAAAGAACTTTTGTTTATGAAATCATTACTGTAATTTTGTTAATTAGTACCCGAAATTTAAATTGATAGGATTCTTTTGTTGAAAAATCCTGTATTTTGACAGTAGTTACATATTTATCAAATACTTTCTTAATATTAAATAGAACATGCTCAGCAAAATATTAAACAATAACCAAACACCTTTATCGTTGCCGAGAAAGTTTGTTTTAAATTCTTTCTTTTAAAATTTCATTTAAACATTTCTTTCTTAATTCTGTTTATTTTTACAGTTGTTACAGATGAAAATAATTCCTATTCCAAATGATAACAGTGGCATATCTGCTTTTTTGTTACAGTCAAATTCAATTTTACTTTTTAAAATTTATTTTTTTCTAAAATTTTTTTCTAAAATTAATTTTTTTCATCTAAAATTGAGATACAAATATCAGTTTCACCTACAGCCAATCTCAGAGACTAAAGACAATTTACATTCATTTACTCAATTATACAAGGTATATTCTATAAATAATTTAGAAACTATCTAGAGTACTTTTGTACTTCCTGATTCTGTCAAATAAACTCACTAGTGGTAGGGTGGTTTAAAAAAACTATGATAATGCATTACTTTTTGTTTGTTACGAAAGCCATGTAATATGTTCAATTAATTTTATCATTTTCTCATTGGAGATATATATATATGAAGTTGTTCAACATGGAATAATACAGTTTTTGACTAGGGAGAATGTCACCAAGGAAATTTACAAGAACATGAAAGCAATTATAGGCCTACTTGTCTTCAACACATTAGTATACTGTTTTTCAATAGTTCCAGTTCTTTAGTGGTAGATGAACAAGCACTGAACACTAGCCAAGATCAGGAGCACATCATGCTGTTTCACTAACAGCAATTGCACATGTGGATGCTGTAGTAAAAGCCAACCAATAATCACAATCAGAGAACTCTGAATAGTGCAGATAACGAGAATCAAAACTGTCTACATCATGCAATTTTACCTGGAATATTGCTCTCTTTGAATGATCAAATTCATATAGCCGTAGAGAACTGAAGCAGCAGCCTTCCTCCTATATTGCTGGAATACAAAGACATACACATTGCGACTGCTGTCTAAATACTGACAGCAATTATTTTTACATATGTCATGTTTTGATTCTTGCAAGCAGAAATTCTCACTAGTTATTGAACAAGTCTTATAATTACATGCAGGAAGTATGTAATTATTGTCGGTATTCTCGACGCAAACCAATTTGACCCAATAGAGAGACCTTCCCAATAACCCAATAAAACTTTTTATGGCCCTTTGTCTTCACTTGTCCTTTTGTTCGGTCTACTGTCGACACGTATAGACGTTCGTCCTACCATTATGTAAAGACTCATTTGTACATTAATTACTTGATTAAACGAAGATACCTTAACCAGTACAATGTGTTTCATCTGAGTGTCTCTCCGCTGATTCCAGATTAACAACAGGTTATGGGCCCAGACACTAACACAAGGAAAAACTACATCTTGGTTCGTATCTTTTGCCTTTTATTATTTGGTCTATCGATCCTCGCATCTGCAATGATGAATTCACTTAAAGTCGAGTTATTAAATCGAGAAAATTACGATACTTGGAGTCTCCAANTTAGTATTAATGTTTTCAGTTGTTAATTTTCAAAAGTAACAAAAGTTAATAAATTACTAATTCCTACACTACAAACAATTACAAATCAAAATAAATATATTTCAACTTAAAATTTAGTAAATTTTTAAATTTAAAAGAAAACATAATTGCTTATTTGTAATTGTTTTAGTTTATGAATCAGTAATTTTACTGCTTACTAACAATTGCAAAAAACTTTTGCCAGATAGATATCAACCAAAAACATTAAGACCATTTTCCTTTTGTTGTGTTGCTTGAGAATCATGATGAAGAACCATGAGAAACAACCCAATGTTTAAAGTCCTTACAAAACGAGCATTTACACACTGCACAAACACTGCTAGAACATTGAAAGAATTAAAACACATTGAAAAAACAGCAATGGCACATGGTTACCATAGAATAGTGGTGCAAGGTTTAGCAAAGAACTATATTAAAAGAATGAATAATCACACCACTTCCAATTTTAACAAGGGTGATAGTAAGGGTTTGGAACATACAGGCAAACATATATTAATTGATTACGACTGGAGATTAAAGGCTTTATACAAAGAAATTGCTACTAGTAGAGAGTTGGCTATAACATACAGATATAACCCATCAGTTTATAAATTATTAAGAAATGGCAAAGATGCCATTAACACCTAAACACATCATGGGTATACCTGTGAGAGATGACATATTTTGCAGAGATCTAGTGTACTACATTAGATCAACCAAGAGGTCCTTTAAAATACAGATATACAATATGATATACAACTGCCCTAGTAATATGCACTTCTGACACTGATGTGGAAGCTAAACATCAGCAAGCCAGTCTCATTAGATGCACACTTCACACTGATCAAATCAAAATTTTCGAAGCTCTTGAAATTTTTGAAGTCAAACTAAAGGGAGAATGTATTAATTTTGAAAAGAAAGCAAACATCTCATGCTTAGCAGTCCTTTTTCGATGATGCCAACAACATTAATAAAAAATATGAAATCAATTAATTCATTTAGGATTTGTAACAAATGTATTCATTAATTTTTATGTTAATTTTTAATTTAACGTTAACATCTAGGTGTGATTTTTTTATATACTTGTTCTAATATTTACTGTTCAGATGATTTTAAAATATATAAATTCAATCATTTAGCATTCTAATTCTATCGAACATTTTTGATCTGACACAGATCCTATTAGGATCGAAAATATTTGTCATAACGTACAGGTAACCCCCGTATAGCACGGCACTTCTATAGCACGGATTCACTCTAACATGGTTCGAGAATTGGTACCATCCCCCGTATAACACGTTACTTTTATAGCACGGATTCACTCTGACACAGTTCGAGAATTTGGTAAAACCCTCGTACAACAGGAAATGTAATAAATTTTTACATACTTAAGTAATAATAGTTCACGAAAATTATTATTTTCATGAACTATTAGTACTTATGTATGTAAATTTCCTCTTCTCACCTTCTGTCGATACACGTGGTCCTTCTCGAAACTTGTTTCAATGTTGTCAGATCGCAACCCTTCTGCTTCTGATGTTTCCGAATATTTTTCCCTTATTCCATACTTGCTTTATTCTTCATAAGTGCTTAGCACCATATAAGGAAATTTATAAAGACCTTTTAACTAGAAGAAGCAATCTAAAATTACATACATTTTGGCNTCTTTTGCCTTTTATTATTTGGTCTATCGATCCTCGCATCTGCAATGATGAATTCACTTAAAGTCGAGTTATTAAATCGAGAAAATTACGATACTTGGAGTCTCCAAGCTAAAGCCTTACTCAAAAGAGATGGCGTGTGGGAATACGCTAATGGAGCGGTACCTTGTCCTACCATAATCGCCAGTAATCCCGAGTCTCGATTGGAACACGACGCCTGGACAAAAAACGACTGTAAAGCAAGATCAAGTCTGATATTAATGTTAAGTCCGCCCGAGCTAAAACATATACGAAACTGCAACACATCAAAAGAAATTTGGGACAAACTCAAATCGATTTACCAGTCTCAAGGACCAGCGAAGAAGGCCTCCTTAATAAAGACCTTAATTCTCACGAAACTACATGAAGGAGGAGATCTGCACGATTACATTGCCAAATTCCTAGACACTGCTGACAAGCTAGCCAATTTGGGAATTATAGTGAACGAGGAGCTTCTCTCAGTGTTGTTGCTATACAGCTTACCCAACAGTTTCAACACCTTTCGCACTGCGATCGAAACAAGAGACGACCTTCCGAAGCTCAAAACCCTAAAAGTCAAGATCTTTGAGGAATATGAAGGACGATCTTCTCGCAAATCGCAAAATAATAATGCACTTATCATCCATTATCAAGGATCGAAACTGCGATGTAATTTTTGCAAAAAACCTGGCCACAGAGAACGAGATTGTCGTAAAAAGAAGAGACAAGAAAATCAACCGAGATCCAGCAAACTCGACAGCAGAACCTTTTTCACACGTGAGTCTACTTTTCACACTGGAATGCCATGTGACGCTTGGTGTCTCGACAGCGAGGCCACATCACACTTGTGTTCTGACCAAAGAAAATTTTCAGCCTTGCGAACTACTTCTAACACAAAATTAAATCTTGCTAATGATCAAACCATATCCATCGATGCAGTTGGCACGGCCCAAATTCACGTTGATACTGGCACACAGGAACAATCATTTGACCTGCTAAACACTCTCCATGTACCATCGCTTCGCACAAACCTCTTATCAGTCTCCAAAATAACCGACAAAGGCTATAAGGTAATATTTGATAAGTTCAAAGCACAAGTGATCGACTCAAAGGGAACAACAGCCATAGTAGCGGACCGCATTGGCAATCTCTACTACATACTACCTCGAAACGATCAAATCCACATTTCCCAAGAAAAATCTCCAATCAATGGATTACGAATCTGGCACGAAAGATTCGGTCATCTTCATGCTACCGCACTGAGAAAATTGTTGGATCAAGGAGGGGTCACAAGCCTAAAATTCGACAAGGAAGATACGCATGATACGTGCGAGACATGCATTGCGGGAAAGATGTCACGCCTGCCTTTTCCCCATCCCCTTGTCAAACGGACAAGCCAACCACTCGAAATCATTCACACGGATATATGCAGACCTATGCGGAAGAGATCTCTTGGAGGATCATCACTTTATTTTGTTACATTTATTGATGATTATACTCGATGGACTGAGGTACGTTTTCTAAAGACCAAAGATGAACTAGTTGAGACGCTAAAAGACGTCAAAGCCTACCTAGAGAATCAGACTGGACTAAAAATCAAAGCCATCCAGAGTGACAATGGAGGCAAATACTGCAGCAAGGAAATGAGTACCTTCCTCAGACGACAGGGAATCACACATCGAACATCAACTGCGAGGACCCCACAACAAAATAGAGTCGCCGAGCACAAAAATTGAACACTAGTAGAGATGGCACGATGCATGATGATCCATGCACACACTCCTACCACCTATTGGGCTGAAGCCATATTTACAGCCAATCATATTCGAAACCAATCCCCATCACAAAGCGTAGATGGCAAGACTCCATACAAACTATTCAAAAGAAAAATTCCTGATGTCAGCCATTTTCACACCTTCGGAACAAAAGCCTTCATTCTAAACAAAAATCCCAGTAAGGGTAAATTCAATCCACATGCTCAATCTTGCACATTTGTAGGTTACTCCGAAACTTCAAAAGCATATCGTGTTATCCTCGATGGTGAAAAGAGCGTAACCACCTCTCAAGATGTCAAGTTCATTGAAAAAATTTCAAACACCGATATTTTTGAAGACTTCATCAACCACTCGACTGTAGAAAACAACTCTCTCACTACTACAAATCGACTTGACTCAATAGAGGTAACTACCCGGCAAACTCAAGTCAACAACACAAAAACTTACGTCCCACATCAACCTGCCAACATTCACATGCAAACGGCAAAAGCCCCTGAAACACAGGAAGATCAACCATCCATGAGAAGAGGACCGGGATGACCACTCAAACTAAAAACTAAAAATTACGGTAGACCCTCAAAACAATATTACAGGTAACCCCGTATAACACGGCACTTCTATAGCACGGATTCGCTCTAACACGGTTCGAGAATTGGTACCATCCCCCGTATAACACGGCACTTCTATAGCACGGATTCACTCTAACACGGTTCGAGAATTGGTACCATCCCCCGTATAACACGGATTCACTCTGACACAGTTCGAGAATTGGGTAAAACCCTCGTACAACAGGAAATGTAATAAACTTTTACATACTTAACTAATAATAGTTCACGAAAATTATTATTTTCGTGAACTATTAGTACTTAAGTATGTAAATTTTCTCTTCTCGCCTTCTGTCGATACACGTGGTCCTTCTCGAAACTTGTTTCAATGTTGCCAGATCGC
>NW_019385134.1:330974-387718 GCF_000671375.1 Centruroides sculpturatus | reverse complement strand
GTCGCCAGTGGCACAAAAAACTGGATTCACAGTTACACAAACTGGGATTTCAACCCATTGACGTCGACCCTTGCCTCTACATGACAAAACATGATGGGTACATCACCATAGTAGCCATTTATGTCGACGACTTGATAATAGCGTGCAACGACAAAGCACAGCTCAATAAGATAAAATCTGAACTCGGCACAATTTTTAGATTGCGCGACATGGGACCAATTCACTGGGCTCTGGGTATCGAGTTCTCCCAGACCGAAAAGGAGGGGAAGAAAGAAATCACCATGTCTCAGAAGCAATACATTCTAGATATCTTAAAACGTTTCGGCATGGAAGAATGCAAACCCATCGCTACTCCACTCGACGGAAATTCCAAACTACTAAAACCGAGCGAAGAAGAAAGCCTTTCTGAAAGTGAACGGAGAAAAATTCCATATCAAAACCTTATCGGCACACTTATGTATCTCGCCGTCGGTACTCGCCCTGACATTGCCTACACTGTCAGCATGTTGAGCCAATTCAACACTTGCTACAATCATACCCACTGGCAAGCAGCAAAACGAGTGCTTCGCTACCTCAAATATACTGCCGACTACGGAATCACATTCAAAAAAACAGGTAAACCACTCGAAGGTTATGTAGATGCCGATTGGGGAGCATGTCCGAATGATCGACGCAGCTACACAGGCTATATGTTCATGCTCGCAGGCGCAGTAGTGAGTTGGGAATCACGAAAACAACGTACCGTCGCACTCAGCTCAACTGAAGCCAAATACATTGGACTAACCGAAGAAGCAAAGGTAGCAATCCACCTTAAAAACCTTCTCTGCAACGTTCACTCAAGAACAGATCATCCCATAATGATATACGACAACAATCAGAGCACCCAGAAACTTGCCAGAAACCCGATCTTTCATTCTCGCACAAAACATATCGGGATATGACATCACTTCATCTGGGAGGCTCTCGAACGCAGAGACGTAGACATCAAATATCTACCAACCAGTGAGATGCTGGCCGATGCTCTAACAAAACCATTATTTTCGAACAAGCACTCGTGCATCGCCAACATGTGTATCGGACCCATAGAAGGTCCACCGTGATATCAAATTGAGGGGAGATGTCGGTACTCTCGACGCAAACCAATTTGACCCACTAGAGGGACCTTCCCAATAAAACTTTTTATGACCCTTTGTCTTCACTTGTCTTTTTGTTCAGTCTACTGTCGACACGTACGGACATTCGTCCTGCCATTATGTAAAGACTCATTTGTACATTAATTACTTGATTAAACGAAGATACCTTAACCAGTACAAGGTGTTTTGTCTGAGTGTCTCTCCGCTGATTCCGGATTAACGACAATTATAAGGCTTGTTCGATAACTAGTGAAACATTCTGCTTATACAATCATTTTTGATGTTGGAAATGTTTAATGTTTAATATCAATTTACAATATATTCAGGACATTAAAAAAATAAGAATAGATTTGATTAAGTTTAAAATATAAAACACAAACAGCTAATAAAATATAAAGTATGCAAAAAAGTAAATAAATAGAAGAAATATGGAGACTTTTACTACAGTCGACCCCCCTATAACGTACGTTCCTATAACGACAATTCCTATAATGTAGCGAAAAAATTGTAGAAACTTTCGTATAAAGTACCTCCTATAACATCGTTTTGCGACAAGATTGATAGAGTCTGGACCAATAGTAGATGAGCAGCTGAACTACTTACCTCCGACCCTGCGCCACGCTACGGAGCGGCTAAATTGAGTTTTCTATCGTCTGTTTAGTATTATATATAAATTAGGTACTGTACATATAATTATATATTAATTATATATAAATTAGGTACTGTATATATAATTATATATTAACTTAATTTATTGTAACTTTATTATAATTATATATATGCTTTCTGCCGCCTGGCAACATGCTACGGAGATTTTAGGCTAGTAAGTTGAGTTTATTATCGTCTGTACAGTATGTAAATTAGGTACCGTAAGTCTAATACAGCACTAATTTTATACATTTCTTGTGAAAGAAACACTTCTTATTCAACGTCTATAAAAATTATTTATATTAAAGATGTCTCCAAAGGGCAAGTTATTTTTATGCGAAAAATTCGTTATTAGAAATCGCGGCCGCCGTTTCGTGTGCTGTTCCGCGATGAAAACCAGCTTTAATACACACTCGGTAAGTAATCCTATAATTTTTTGTTTATAGCATAGTTTATACGGATTACTCCCAAAAAATTATACGTGTTTTGGAAATGTTGAGTGGAATTAGTCTAGAATCGGTTAATTTTATAGAAGAAAACCTTTCGAACAGCCTTAGTCCGTAAAGTTCCCACCTATCGGGCTGCAATTGGCTCATGTATTTAATCATTCCTACAACGTAAAATTCGATTAGCGTGGAACGTATCTAAGCGTTATAGGGGGGTCTACTGTATATGATCTACGTAACATTTTTATGACTCAAGTTGTGTACTATAATTGTGAACTATGCTTCATTGGTAGTTTTAAGGGTTATCAAATAACATTTGCCATGTGGCAGACAATGATCTACAGTCTTTATAATTAATACATTTTTCTCATGTCTTCCTTAAAATTTTCAAGTTTTTGTGTTCCTCAGATACATGCTTTAATACCATTACTTTATCCAACCTCACCAACACCCCATATTCACAGGCATATCAGACTAACATGTTTAACGGATTATTTAAATAATCCATTAACCATGTTAATCTGATATGCCTAACATTTTGATGTTCTAACTCTTTGGGATAAGCATATATTTGTTGATCCCATATACTCTCAGTGTCACTTGAATCTGTTCTCATTGGAATAAAATACACTCTGGGACCCTGCTTTTATCAAATCTATCCTTAGCATTAGTTAATAATCATAATTATTAATTATTCAATATGGATTTGAGTCTTCTATCAGAGGTCAATAAGAGTAATTGGGCTCAAGGTAGAAGTTTCCAATGGCCTATAAAGGGGTTGGACTGGAAAATTTTTAAAAATTGCCAACCATTTCACCAGTTTTTAATTTTTTTTCACCATTTCAAATTATTTTAAATTGCCACCAGTCTTACTGATTAATACAGGAAGAAACATTATTGAAAAACTTTTTCTTAGGCATTTTTCTTTGGCAAAGTTAAGCTTGGCACTTGGAAGCAGTACACACAAGTTTTCTTTATCTATATTACTGTTTTCTACAAATCACTTCCAAGCACCAAGCTTATCTTTACCAAAGAAAAACTAAGAAAAATTTGATTGTCATCTACATTATCATAAGTTTTTTCTCGGCAAATTTTTTTACATCTCAGATGTTTGTTTGGATATCATTGTTTTTTGTTAATAATTGTATTATTACATTAAGACTTAAGATAATGATGTACAATTCAGTAGGCACTCAGACTGCTGACCGAATGCTTTTGAAACACCGTTCAGTAAAATCATTATAAAAAGTTTTAATTTGCATAAATTTGAGTCTATTTTTCTGGATAACATTTTGAATAAAATTCATTTGTTTTGATGCAATTTTATCCTTATAAACATAAAATTACACCAAAAAAGTAAAATAGCTCTAGGGGAAATTACCATGAACTTTAAACTATCGACCCAGAAGTTTCACTGGAACTTCACTGATAATAAGAAAATTTTAAGTTTAAAATTTAAGCTTTCTATCTGTATCCAGTAGTTTTTTTTTCTCTGAGTTTCTGCAGTGCCAGATGAAAAAAGAAAATACAGCTTTTTTGATCATTTTTGCACTTTTCAATTGCTTATATTTCAGCAACCACTTTATAGAAAATCTTGAAATTTAGCACATTACTTATGAAAACAATTATCCTTTCAAACAAAATATTCAGAATTACTTTACATGTTTGAAAGAGAAGAAATCAAACCCCAATAATTGGCAACTCTAATTCCTATGTGTGCGTGTGTTGTGCATATGCTGTGCTGTGGCTCTTGATGAATAATTCCAAATAATACAATTCTCAAGTAGTATTTCATTGGTTCTGTCATGTCAAAATTCCTATGCTTTACTCTACTGAATTAAAGATCAAAAACAAAAACGTCATCCCAAAAAAATTCCCCAAATTTTCTATCAGTCGATAAAAAATTCTCCAATTTGGAAATGCTGGGCAGTATTGCATAAAAACTGCCTTAGGTTTGCAATGTCACTCACTACCTGCTTTCCTCTCTGAACTTGCCATGTAATGTCAAAATATTGAAAGATTGCATGGGACTCCCATCATACATATACTCAGCATTTTGCTGTTTTTCCTGTAGCATGCTTTTTGATTCAATTTCACTCTGAATGTCAAAATAAGCAGACTACAGTTTTTATCACCACTTTAATAAAAATATCACCAACTGGAATTTTGGCACTATGGAGAGCAACCTCTGCTTACATAGGAAATACATTAAGAAAGATAATAGATTTTGATTTGGAATTATAACAACTCAACCAGAAATGTACAGATATTGATGGTGGAAAAACTGCTGTAGCAAAAATTAGAAATTCTTTGAATATTTTTTCCTCCCAGCAGCATTTCCATGACATCATATTAAGTCTTGAGTAATGTGAAAGCCAAGCCTTGCCTCAATCCAGAAATTTCATGGACTTGGTCTCACCATCACTGATAGCAATATAATTTTTAAATTTAACTTTTTCAGTTTACTTTATAGATCATCATCAGGATAACCAATTCAGTAGTTTTTATAATTATCAACATAATAGCATGAACCAAAAAGAGTATCTCCCTTATAATTTCTCCAAGGGAAATTATAAGGGAGATACTTACCAAAAAAACTTGGTAATAATGTCTTGAAAACACTGGGGAACAAAATGAAAGCTTTTTTGGCACATAAATGAAAATACCTGATCTAATAGAATTTTTTATGCTGTTTTCAAATATATAAACAGTTTTTCTTCATCATGTCTGGTTTTTTTGTGACAGCCAGTTTAAATATAAAATGTATTTAGACAACATGCATACATTTATTTATTTATCTTGTCTAAAATGGCGAGATGTGGATCTTCTGCTATGTTTGGCATTTGGAAAATCCCTTGAGTGTCAAAGAGTAATCAGTAAGCATTCTTGAATTCCACTGGCCCTGATACCTCTTTTCCATGATAGAGATATCTTGATTAGGGTTTCTTTCCTGGGATCCCGTTTTCCCGGGATTCTCGCCATTTATTCTCTACGAGAAAAATCCCGGAAAATTTTATTTTCCCGGGAAATCTCGCATTTCACTAATAATTTATCATGTCAGGTTTTCTTTCTATTATTTATTATACGAAAAGTTGCATCTTGAAGACTCACCTAAGAGAGAAATTTTGAGGTTTCTTGCTGCATATTACTACCTATGTTTTACAAGTCTCTACTTGTTAGTTCATGTAATATCCATGTATTGTGTTTGCGCATCATTGAACAGCGGAGACTTGCTGAAAGTAAATATCACTCATCGCACTTTAGTTTATTTTTTATTTCGTCTTAATAGTATTATATCTTAATAGTAAAATAGTATTTTTTTTTCGTAATCATTAAAATTCCCAATGAAACGCTTTATTTTACTTTCATCTTATAATGTAGGAGAACATAAGTTAATTGAGCCTAATGTGCCCGTTTGGGTGAGATTGGCCCTACACTTTTAGTTACTAACTAGAAAATAAATTAAATTATTCAAATTTATGATACTGTATGATCTATGATATTCCTGTATGATCTTTTTTATTCATATAAAATTCTATTTTACTATCTCATCCCGGAATTTCCCGGGATCCCGGGAAAAGAATTTATTTTTCCCGTAATCCCGCTAGAGGCAAATTTCCCGGGAAATGAGAAACCCTAGTCTTGATGGAAACACTCCCCATGTTCGTCACCGACAGCAACAAGGTTGTTGGAGAAGAAATCCAGGTGAGAATCTAAGAAATGCATTCTGAGGGACATATTACATCCCTTATCTTTGTAAGATTGTAAGAGCCCATTCACAATTTCACAGTAATTTGGAGCTTTGTAATTATCAAAAAAAATTTTGTGCAACAACCTTTGAATGATTTCATGCTGACTTTTCAACTGCACTTAACAAGCTTTCAAATTTATCATCTTTAATTAAAGTTCTTATTTGTGGGCTTATGAAAACTCAGCTTTGATTTAGCATCTCTTATATGAGGAAATTTTTCCTTTAAATAATGAAATCCAGCATTGTTTACATTCATTGCCCTGACAAAGTTTTTGAAAAGTCCCAACTTTATATGAAGTGGAGGTAGAAGAATCATGTCAATATTGAATAATGGGGCATGAACAATATTTTTCTGGCCAGGAATAAACATTTCAAGTTTTGACCATTCCTTCTTGACAATGATTTTTCTTGTCTCTGCTGTTCCACTCACACAAGAAACAACAAAATTTAGTATAGCCAAGCTGCAAACTCATTAATAATGGAATGACTTAAATCACAACATATGATCCAATTGCACTTGTTATAATGAATTTTTTTTGAGTTTCATATTTTCATAGGTTTCTTTCATTTTCATTGAATAAGCTAATGGCAAAGAAGGAAATTTGTTTCTATTGTGTAAAAACACAGCCTTAAGACTAATCTTAGACAAATCAATGAAAAGTCTCCATTCCATGGTATGTTTATAATCAAATGCATCCATCACAGCACTAATAATATTGCAATAAATTAAATCACTTTCTTCAGAATAGTAGTCTTAAAAATTTTATTGACAATTACGAAAGAAACACCTTAGTTGTCTGACGAAATAAATTCCAACCTTTCAGTCAAAAAGCTAAAGTTCAGCCTGTTTTTTAGACATGTTCAGACCCCTAACAAAATCATTTAGCTTACCTTGAGTTAATAAAATGAGGTTCACAAGTAGAGGCACTAGCTACAGTCACTAAGGGGTTAAGTGTATGATTTTGGAAAAATCAGATGGCAATAGAAAAATTTCAATTCCATATTTGAAATCAGTAGAAAAAGTTCTATTACATACAATTTCTATCTTCTGTATACCAAAAATCATATTGACCAGTGAAATAGTCATAATTCTTGCAATACACCTGAATTTTCATTCTTAAATATGAGAATTTAAAAACTTACCAGTAATTAGATCTGGACAAACATTCCGTAAAGCTGTCAATGCTTTTGAATCTGTTAATAATTTTGCAGGACCTGTATAGACACATGACGCATCTCCTGCTATCCAACTTCCACAGTAACCATATGTAACACATTCACCAAAACTATTTCTAATCTGAAAATAAAAAAATTGTAAAGAAATTGAAGTTTTTAAAAATATTTTTATGAAAAAAAGAAAAAATGGATTATATAAAAATTCATTCTAAATGCAATCATCATATAAAAAAACTGTTCTTAAAAATTTATTATGCAATACATAAATTTTCAAAATAAAAAAAATTGAGGGTCAACAAAACAACAATTACATAGAAAAACTGCAAGTTGGCTGAAGAGGGCAAGGAATGCCTGAAACATGTACAAATGAGATGAACACACATCAACTGAATAAAATTTAATGATGAGATTTGCCAAGTGTCTGAATAAATACAATAAATAATTTGTGTTTGAATTACTAAAACTTACTGACACGGTTTCGAAAATACCAGAAAAAAAAATTTAGTTAAATTTCTATTAACACATGAACAATTAAAGTAACTTTGTATAATGCTTTACATCACAAAAATTTCATATATAGTAAGTAGCAGCAATAGATTTTAAATTCCTATTTATAATAAATTTAATTATTAAGAAATTTTTAAAAATCATTTATAATCAAATTAATACAAAGGCTACTTCACAAGAACTATAAAGAATGACTACAATTACACAGGTCAGCATCAATTTCCTTCCCGAAATAATTTTGATAGATTTTCACTAGATTCTCTCGTGCTTCAGTGTTTTTTCAATCTGTATCATCTCAGGCACACTTAAACCTATAATTAAATGTCCGTGGCACAAGTTTCTGCGAAAAAAACACTACTTAAAGTTGTGTTTGTAAACATTCTCACACCATATTACTTGCCACTTCACTTAATTATTTTGTCTATATTTTTTGTAAATTAAATAAAACAGTATTGTTGTTCCTTAAAATAGCAGCAGATTACAATAATAGTTATTTAAATTATTAATTTTTCATTTATATAAGAAAAACAATTAATGTTAAGTCTTTACTTGCATTTAAAAGTGGGATGATAATTGCCTTTAGAAACCTGTCCAATGTCTGGCTATTTCTAAGTTAAAATAATTTAAACTAAATATGCACAATTATAGATACATTTTTAATTTGAAGAAAATTTCATTTTAAATGAAATAACTCTGTTATGCACATATAATTTTGCCTATAAATTTGTTTTTTACTAGCTACATCATGTATATGTTCATTTATTATAATAATAAAAAACTCATATAATCAATTTAAAGAGGTTTTAATTTTGACATGTACACTTAGTTTTTTCAGCTTCTTTCAAAAATTTATTTATTTAATAACAAATCCATCCAACAAACAAAGCTATAATTACAGGTATGTCATACTAACCTTGTATAGCATTGCATTTACTACTTAAAAACATAACACAAACATTTTTGACCCACTTCTAGGGTCTTCCTCGGGTGTTTTATAATTTTTCTGGTGCAATTTTTAACCGTTCAAGGTCTCCAATGCTTCTATCTTCGGAATTTATTTTTTAAAATTTCAAAATTCGAATCTCCAAATGATGTGAACCTGCACCAGATATTATAGCATTGCATCATAAATAGCCTGCCATGATCTTGATAGTTGTTTTTCTTTTTAAAAATTAATTGACAGGCTTTTGTCTGCTTTAAAAATTTCTAACGCCTCCAGATTTCATAGTTGGCTTATATGTTGGGTTCATCAAATTATTGTCGCATGTTGTAGGTTAGGTATAATGCCATTTTCATTGGAATATAATCACTAAGATGGTACAGTAATACCCCAAACTTACGCGATAGGTGGGACCGAGAGATAACCGCGTAACTCGAATTCGCGTAAGTCGGGGTATAATTTCGCAATTTGTGTAAAATCCAAGTCGGATGTATGTAAGCTAATAAATGTTCTCGTTAATCTTATCTCGTCTTTTGATTCGTTCACGGTTACAAGAAATCACCACATAGAGTCTCTCAAGGCTCCGTAGATATAACAAACACAGAAATAGCTACAATTTATTTTGTGTTATTTATGTGTCAATTCCGCGTGACACATCTGAACATGTAAGCTGAACAATAGTGTGGGGGGGAGTGAGTAATCAAAAGTTGCGTGGCGCTCAAACAAAAGACGAATCGACAAGATTTGAAAATCGCATAACTCGGGGTAGAGTAAGTCGAGGTATTACTGTATTGCTTTTCTTTCTTTTGATGTCCATTTTGTGCTCAGAGGCGTTGTTTGAGCGATCTTTTTGTAGATCCGACATTAAAAAGATTCGATAGGAACCTCATATATCTTTTAACAGAATTTTATATACTCCTGATGTTATTTCAATTTCTGCCCAATCTTTCTCATTTCTCAACATGGCTTATGTCTGTAGGCTATTTTTGCATTGGTGTAAGATCCAATTTCTTGATATAGAAACTGCATAGGGTACTCATAGGTTATAGCTATATGGTAGGGCATTGTATCTTGTTGTGGATTCTTTCCTGGTATCCCATTCAATTGGTCTTCAAGCTGGTTTTGTTGGTTATCGGCCATTCTATATATTAGGCCTTTATTGTGGCCGTGACTTTCAGCAATTTCTGCTATTTTTCTTATTTCTCTCCATTGGTCTTGTTCTTTGCTACAGTGTGTGTAGGCTCTTCCGACAAGCGCTCTAAAGTTTTTTTGTAGTAAATGCAAAGCTATACAAGGTTAGTACAACCTATCTATTTATTAACCTTCAAAAATGTTCCTGTTACACCTACAATCCTCTCGTGACATACTAGTTGAAAATCATGACATATTTGAATGTGTAAATACAATGTTTAAATCACCACTGTTTGATTACACCAATTGATAACATAGTTAAATCACCAAAACCTGAAGTTGGCCCATAGATTTGTTCTAGGCCAAACAATTACCATAATGAATCAAGCTATTTTGCCATACTCCAACCAAAGCCGAATTATCGGGCTAGAACTGGCTAAACTAATAATAATTTATAAGATAATTTGGTACTAGAGTTAGACGTTAGGCACCATCTCTTGCTAAATTTAATAATTATAATTTTAATTAAATAATTCAGAACTAACTGGAAGAAAAGAATCAGCCCGGAGCAGGACTCAAACCTGCAACTCCTGCTCACTGTGCAGATGCGTAGCCAATGGTCAAGCTATTTTTCTGCTATTTTACGATCAATCCTAATAATAAGTAATTTATTTTTTGTTGGCAGCACTGCACATAAAGAAACTGCAGTGCATATCTAACTATAATCATAGTGCAAAGCTTCATTACAGGTTTTGGTTTAAGCCACAGATGACCAAACTGACAACCTGGACTCTTCCAGGGACACCCAAAGAGCTATAATACAGCTTTTGGCAGAAATTGAAAAACCAACCACCAATTTTCAGAAAATGAAGATTTATGGAGCAGACAGCTTTTCATGCACTGCTATTTTCAGCTGGTGTAGGAAGTTTGAAGGTAGCCATCAATCAACGAGGGATAACCTTTGCTCAGGTTAGACATCAGCAATGACCAAAAATTTTGGAATTGTTCAAATGATTGATGACCTCATTAAACAGAACCAACACATAATGATTTAGGTGGTGGAGAATGTTGCACATCAGTTTTGGAAGTGCACATAATGTCATATGCCAACAGTTGGAATACTGAAAAATTTGTTGCATTTGAGTTCCCAAGATGCTATCCCACTATTGTAAGATGTTGGAGCTTTTGTTTGCTGTTTCCACCTGGGCCAGTTTGCTCCTCCTTAGGCAACCTGGTGGCCCTTGGTTCCCCATTCAGTCACCATGTCGACGTCATCCTTAGTGCAGACATCTGATCGATACAGTACAATAAAATGAAAAACCATTCAAAAGTCCAGCATAATTCTTTAATAACATAAGAATGCATTTGAAAACGTTCTTATGTTATTAAAGAATTATGCTGGGGCCATATTCTGGTCACTGTCTCTGGTCTCGCATCTCTTGCAAGCTGGTCGCTGATTGGCTAATCCAAATGATTAGCCAATCAGCGACCAGCTTGCGAGACGAGAGACCAGAGACAGTGACCAGAATACAGTCCCTGGACTTTTGAATGGTTTTTATTTTATTTTATTGAATTTAGTCTCCAGTAAGCAAGTATACTTTTATTTATCAATACAGTACAACATGCAGGTGTATTCCCCACCTCAAGCTATCCACTAGTCCCAGCTTCCAAAGTTTCTGACAAAGGAACAGCATCAGCTAAGAATAGATGCCTCTCTGGAACATCTCAGCTGCTATCAACATGAGAATGACTCATTCCTCCACAGCCTCATCACTGGGGATGAGACATGGTGTCACAACTATGAGCCACAACACAACAAGGGAGTCAACAATACAATGCAATGAGAACCCAGTGTGCTTGCACAGTGGGTTCCCATCATCCAAGAAGCTTCAAACCTCAATCAGCATGGGAAAGGTCATGTTGACTCTATTCTTTGACATGGAAAGACTCATGCTTGTCAAGTGGCTTTCCAAAGGAACAACTATCAACTCAGCTTACTATGATGAAAGCTGAAGACAAAGAAACTGAGCTGCAATAAAAAGCAAACATGCTGGCCATCTCTCGCATGGTGTCGTGCTTTTGCATGACAACGCCCACCTCCACTCCGCTCAGGCTATGCAGAATATGCTCCATCAGTTCCGCTTGGAGCAGTTGGACCACCCCCACAGCCCAACCTCAGCATGTTTGGTCCATTAAATAAAGGTTTGAAGGAGCCATGGTTTTAGCTGGATGACAAGGTGAAGAATGTGGTGGAGAACTGGCTGTCACAGCAACCCACCAGCTTCGAGTGTGGAATCCGCTGCCTGACGGAAAGATGGGACAAATGCCTTAACAACTGTGGTACTTACTTTAATCAAAAGTTGTTTTCAACCTGTAATTTTTGTTGTCTACTTATTTTATGATCAACCCTAATAATAAATAAATTCTAAGTAATTTGGTACTAGAGGTGCCAGGTGCCTTCTCTTATTAAATTTAATAATTATAATTAAATTAATACTTATTAAATAATTTAGAATATTCTTGAAGAAAATCAGCCCAGATGGAACTAAAACCCACAATTCCTGTTTACTGTGTGAGTGCATTGCCAGTTACGCTACCTGGACCTCCATGCAACTCTGCTTCCAGAACATTTTTCTTCCAGACCATATTAAAATTATTTAATAAATATTAAGTTGTTATAATTACTAATTAATTTTGATAAGAGATGGCACATAACATCTACCTCTAATACCAAATTACTTAATATCTAATTATTAAAATTAGCAAAAAGTAGCCCTATTAATTATAAAAATAGTTTGGTTTATTATTAATACCGTGTTTCCCCGAAAATAAGACAGTGTCTTATATTNAGTGCAATGTACCAATGTGCAATTGAAGTTGCTAACTATGGGATGTACTGCTGTGAATATATACCGTGTTTCCCCGAAAATAAGACAGTGTCTTATATTAATTTTTGCTCTGAAAAAGGCCTAGGTCTTATTTTCTGCAGATGTCTTATTTTCAGGGAAACACAGTACACTACCAGATGAGCCTGGCATTGCTCAGGCAAAAAGCAACAATAGCAAAGATTAAGATTATTAGATTATAGCAGATCTTACCCATTTTTACTGAGTGCAAGAATTAGATCCCCCTATTTCAAGGCTAATTAGAGAATTTTTAGACAAGTCTAAACATATGTTCGATTTCCTGCAAAAACCGCATCTAAAATAATACAGTACAAACAGAGTTCTTCAGGGTAATCCTTAACCCTCTCCCATAAAAACCTATGGTAAATTGATAATCTGTTAACAAACAATTTGGATAATGAACAAAGTCTTGTAATGGATTATGTTCATTAACCGATCACCCACTGCATATTATAATTATTTTATAATTATAATATACAGAATGCTGAATAACTGCACTCATTCCTTTATCATTTGCTACATATGATCCAAGATTTGTAAGTTGTTAATTTTTCATCCTCGAATTCCCCATCCCATCCCCTTCACCAGATGTCATATATATATTGTCTTTACTCTGCTGATCTTCATTCCTCCAGCTTCTATTTTATACCTTATCTTAGGATGTTTCACATAGCATAATGTCATCCACAAACTGTACACTCTGTGATATCTTGCTCTTCANAATCTCATCTGCATAAGCAGGAAATTGCTTAATGTAAACACAAAAAGCAATTTCAAGTCCACAAAAGTTAAAATAATCTGCTTAAGACAGAAGTGGGGAAAATAACATACAAAAACCACATGCTTGATAATGCAATTTTTGTTTGTTCTATTTTTAGTCTTACCATTAGCTTAAATAAAAATCATCATGTAATGCAATTTTACATTATCAGTTATTATATACTGTAATTCAGAACAGTAAAAATATCAGGACTAAAAATGAACACACTAAGTTTGAAAAACAACATTTAAGTGTTAAAGAATTCTGTAGAAAATTTAGTTAATGCAAAACAAAGTTTATCAAGTTCTGAGAAACAAAGAAAAACATTGAGGAAGAATAGCTATGTGGTACATCAGGGAGATTTATAAGGATAGTGGAGAAAAACTGGAAATGAAACTTAACAGAATAATGTACAAATTGTTTCTAAATGAAAGATCACATAATATTCCAATTTCAGGACATATTCTACAAAAGATACGCAAAAACTATCACACATTTGAAGAACAAGTCATTCAATGCTTCTAATAGTTGGCTTTAAAACTTCACACAAAATAATTTTCATGCAAATTTGTGAAGATGAAGATTTTGACCTGACAGAAATAAAAGACAGGAAGCAGAAATTAACTGAATTAAGTAGACTGAGTCAGAAGATGTTGATAGTTGTGATGAAACAGGACTGTTTTTCCAAGCTCTCCCAAGCAGAACTTTATATAGGAGTTTATACAAGGATAAATGTGTCTGAGGGAAGCAATCAAAAAACTGACTCAAATTCTCTTGTTCACTTTTGCCAATGGAATGATGAAAAACCACTAGTCATAGGTAAGAATCTCAAACCCTAATGCTTCAGAACATTAAATATTCACAAACTACCCATTACATGATGGGCAAATAAGAAAGCATGGATGATTTCAATTACAGTGGCACATTATCATATATGCAAAAAAAGGTCCCTAGTTGGTGATGCCCCAGACCAATCTTCTATAAGAAAATCTCTCCAAAACATTCCCCAAAGAAAAATGTCTGAAGTCAATACTTTATACGATTTCCCAATTCAAATTCACCTGGACCCCATGAAGCTATAATGCACTTTTACTATAATCGAAAAAAGACTCAATTCTTTAAACAGAAAAATGAAATTTCAGAAAAGGCATACTCTCCCCTTTCTGGAAAATGTTGCATGCCATCCACAATTAGATTTATCCAAAATTAAATTATGTTTTCTGCTGCTGAATACCACTAGATAAATTTTAAAATGCATTATAGAAAACAAACGCAGCAATCAATTTGTGCCAATATGGGGTCATGTAATTTCACATCTGAATTAGCTAGTAAAATTTCTGTAATAGATGCTGTTCAATGGATGTCATATAAGTGAAGATCTTAGTGAAGTTCTTTCTCAACTCCGTCTCGTTGAGTTGGTTTCCGTGTGTATCACGATTCGATGAAGTGATCCAGGTTCAATGGAAAGCACACCTCCACACTCAAATTGATAATATTTACAGTTTATTTACAGATTCTATATGTAGAAAGACAAGTTCGAAAACTATATATATATACACGATAACAATGCGTGGTGACTCACGTACTAGAATGGTATCTGGGAACTTTAAACTTTGAAGACGCCTCAATCAGCTCGTGGAGTTGGCTCAACTGCACGGTCCGTCCAGTCTCCGCACTAACCCGTCCCTGAGATGTTTACCAGAGGAGAACACTATTCTCAGTGGGATTCCTAAGTGCCTGAGACTACCGTGTACCACTCTCTTGCCCTTCTCACTTCCTCTCTCGTTCGCCCCCACAATTTAGGGTTTTTTGGATGGGGACTTCCAACCAATCACAACCCCTTCTTGCCTGAACAGCTTACACTCGGGTCCACCATCATCTGACGAGAGTGAAGCATACATAAACGTCAGCCACTTGTTTACATTCAGTTGTTTACCATATGGCAAATAGTCTAATGTCTGACTACAGGTGGGTCTAATTGACAAAGCCAGCACTTCCTTTGTTTTCCCTCTGTTTACAAGTCAACACCTTACAAGTGGTATTACCTGACCAACGTGGGTCCAATTGACAAGGTCGCACTTCTTTTGTTCCCTCTCTGCTAAAAAGTCAATACTTTAAAGATCCTACCATGGATAATATTCAGAAAGAAACAGAACTAGATGACCAAGATGGAGCAGCCATTGGGTTAAGTAAAAAATTACATATAATTAAGCTAGCTTTAAACTAAAAAATTTTTATATTTCACATATTTCAGTGATAGATATTGAGAAAATGAAAAAAGTCACTTCACTGATGCTTTAAAAAAATTACTGCCTTAGAACAATATGCACAATGAATAAAATACATTCTTATGTTAAAAAGCATTTTGGAACTACAAACACTAACAGAAGAGAAGGTTCCAGAGTTTAAAAAAAGACTAAAAAAAAACAATAATTATATTCAGAAAATAGTTACACAACAAATGCCAAAATATGTCTTAACTTTACATATTTGTTACATATATGTGTTAAAATTAGAAACATAAGTTTGACACATAATGTATGTTTTATGTTTACTTTTAACTTCAAATAAAAATTGATTCCATTTCATAGAGTTTCTTTTCCAAATTAGACAAAGTCACCATAGATAGTAGAAAAATGTTGAAAACAATGATATTTTGGACACATCTGAATACAGTAGTACTGTACCTCAGGATACGAAATTAGTCCGTTCCGAAACTAAGATTGTATCATGAAAATGTCATAAGGTGAATCATTTTTCCCCATATGATTACATGTAAAGCCAAATAATCCATTCCAACACGAAAAACACATTCAAATTAAAGCTAAGTTGTACATTAAAAAAAAATAACTATAGTAAGGAAAACACTGAAAAATGCATTTTGTAGTTGTAAATGTATAAATAACCATAATAGAATAATAACTGATAAAAAAAAAATGCGGTTTTATTTGCACTTTACCTTTGAGGATAGACGACAGTGGAGGTGTAAACTGGTGCGCGGAAGAGAGGGAGAAGAGAAATGATACTTAACTTACATAAGTTATTTTTAAGTTATTGTTACATTAACACTAATTTTTTTTTATCTTTTCTGTTTTATATTTTATTTTTTAATTCTTTATTCAATGCTTTTTGCTTTCTTTCCTTCACTTCCACCAACACTTTCACTGGATAGAGGTCACTTGGTAAAATATCTATCCAAAGAGGCTTTGTCTACTTTTTAAAATGTTTCTAAAATGACTTAGGCAAATGTCATTAAACTGAGCAAAAATACGGCCAGTGTGAACCTTTTCGGGATGCTTCTTTTCAATAAAATCAGTCACTTTCTGATAATACCTCAAGATTTCCTTTATTGAGCGAGATCCTTCCACGACGAAGCAAACACGCAGACTGAGACCAATGAAAAGAAGCAAATAAAAAATAGCACTGCAAACTAATGTAAAGTCATATGGTAAGGTTTTGTTCGTACTGTGGAGCAAAAATATGTATGAATTTATTGTCGTATCTAGGGATTGTAAATTTACCAATTTTTTCATTTACCAGTAATTTGGTAAATGAAAATTAAAATACCGGTTTACCAATAAATTACCGGTAAATTTTTATCTTAAAAATAAAATTAAGGCAATAAAAAAATTAAATCATTATGATTTCCATTTTACATTTTTATTTCAAAGATATCAAATATAAAAACAAAAATTAAAGTATTATTCTAAACAAATTATAATAATAAATATAGAAATAAACAGAAATAAAATAATACAGGATAATAAAAATATAACAGAAATAATATATAGTACTTAATACCATTTTATTGATTACCATTTTTTAAAATTAACTTCTCAAGAAACTTAAATTATTTAGTCTTATCTCCTAATTTTGATTTAATTTTTGTACATAATAATCCAGATCCCAAGAATACCCTTTCTGATTCAACACTTGTTGGACGAATGGTCATTAAATTAAAATTAAACAAAAAATATCTCATATAAAATTAATAATGAGGTATATTGTTGCTTACACTTACCTGTTTTTTTTTTTTTTTCAATGTCCCTTTAGCCCTTTTAAATATCTATAAATACAATATTTTCTACATAGAAATTTCTAGTATGGATTTTTCATTTACCAAATTACTGATAAATTTCAAAAATTTACTGGTAAGTTTACCAAATGTTTTTTTGTCAATTTATCTGTTAACCGGTATACAATCCCTAGTCATATCCTGAAAATTTCGTATGTTGGAGCGTTCGTATCCTGTGGTACTACTGTACAGTCAAACCTGTCTAAACTAAGTTTAGTTTAATGTATGTCTTAATATGCCTTATATAAGCACAATGCATATGAACCACATACAGTAACAGAGAAACATTTGTATAATTAACAATAAATAATAATCCATTGTTACGAATTCTAACATCTTAAAATAACTGAATATATATTTCAGTAAATTCTTTCATAATTAAAATTTTAGATTACATTACATTTAATTCAAAATTAAATAACATTCAAATCTAATAAAATATTTACATTAGTTTTGATAAATAACTTAAATTAGGACATAAACATAGCAATTTGTGAACTAATGAAGTAACAAATGAATGAAAATCAGCCTCACATCAAAAAATGTAATTTTGAGAAGAGAAGTTTTATATTATGGTATTTAGAATTACGTAATTACATATAATACTATATTCATTAACAGGTGCTTATTTTGAATTTAAAAAATCTCAAAAATTGACTTTAAGAAGTATTTTCAATCATTGCTTCTATAAAAATGATTTGAATCACTGCAGATCTACAATAAAAATATCAATCAAAATAAAATTATTTATTATTAAATATACAGAGCATATATAGAAGTGATAGGATTGTTTAAATTTTTAAAAAGTACCAATCAATTTTTTAATTAATTAAGCAAAAGCAAATCAAAACATGGCATCAATGAACAAAATGAAGGAAGTCAATTTAAAATTCTCCAATAGCCTTGACTAATTTATTTTTATATTACAATTCCAAATATACTGTACTATAAAAAAAAAATTTTGTATCTTTTAAAACTACTGAATAAAGAATTAAATTAACCGAATACGTTTAAGTTTTATTCATTTTAAAACTTAAAACACGTTTATTTAATTGTACGTGTTTAATAGTTTTTAAATGCAAGTGATTTAACACGAATTCTTTCAAATTACGTGAAGACTTCCTCCTAGAATACAACGATTGCCGTCACCGTATCATAAATTATCTTATTTTAAGTATCGATAATGAGAAACAAATCAGAAATTATCAAAAGAATTAGAAAAACTCGATAATATTTTAAAGAATCTTTAAATCGTAAACATATAAAATAGTTTTTTTTTTATCAGTTCGGGCTTACCAGTGAAACGAAGACGACGAAGATCAGTAATCCAAACATTATTATTATTTAATCCAAGTTTGAGTTTGATTTTTAAAGTTATTAAAAAGTAATTAATCGAGGCGTTTTCGTTATTTTGGGGACGAAGAAAAGATTAAATGAAACTCAAACGCAAAATTCCCCTTCGTCGAGATGACTCAAACGCCATAAAAGAGTTGGTGCGCAGAATCCGTGTGACGTCGTTCGTGTGTCACATCAGCTCATGTTGTTTGTATAAAGGTACGCTCGTTAAACACTAAATTTGCCTTTTTGCGCGCATGACGTCATATTGGAAGTATTTTATGTTGATTGTTGCGCAATTCTATTGTAAACCGATTAAAACGAATGCTTGAATTTTCATAATTTTTATTTATAAATAAATGTGTTTTAAAATATTCTTGATATTTTTAAGGGGGTAAAAAAGTTTAAAAGTTGAACGATTTTAAAATTTTACGAAAATCTTATCGTAGTTTATAAAAATATGACTTATTTATATATATATAGATTCTTTAATATAAATAGGGATACGTAACTGACAATGACCATTTAATTGGTTCTTTCTACGGGTGAATCATCTTTAATTGAAACTTAATTTACCGCCACGGTGGCGCCACATAGATATATTTGATCGCGTTTAAATTTGAAAATATTTTGGGTTTTGTAATAAAATATTGTCGTTCATATTTACACACTTGTGACGTAATACAACAAAATATGTTAAACATGTTGAAAGGATGATAAGATTACTCCTATGTGAGGTATATTTTTCCTACAGATATGCTTTTCTTTTATAATAGAATGCTCCTTTTTATTGATTATAAAAATAATCGAACAAAGAAAAATAGTCCCGACTGATATATATTAACTTAAGTATTTTTCATATACATGTTCATCATTTACTTTGATGATATTTCATATGAATCGATAAAATCGATTCATATGAAATATCATCAAATAATTCATATTTCATATGAATCGATAAAATCGATTCATATGAAATATCACTGTTTTAATTCTCTTTTATGAATGGCAAACGACAAATAGTAATCAAATTTATGTCCCTGAAAATATTTAATGGTTCCTAATTGCTTTTGTCAATAATGATCATTATGAATTAAATATACATATATAAATCTATTAAATATTGGATGGGATCTCATTGTATAAACTACTTTTGTAATCTGTATAAACCTTTCTTTAACTGGATTGAAGAATTTTGAATACAGAATTAGAGAATACAGTTCTAACTATATTAGAAGAGTATATGAATCCTACAGAATGTTACATCGATCGTTGTATATGGTAAGTTAAATTTAATCATCTATGGCGTCTTAAATTTTCAATTTATTATTCGTCAAAGTAATGTAAAAAATTAATTATAATTGCATAAAATAACCTCAATGGCAAGTTTTAGAGCATAAGAATATTAATTTTGGTCTAAAAAAGAAGTGGAGGAGAAAAGCTTCTCCATTGGTTGAGATGAGCTGTCGCATATTTTTTTAAAGTTGATGTTATTCTTTAGAATTTTTATTGTGAAATGAGTGATATGACATCAAATTGACATATAAGTGTGCAATGTTCCAACCAAACGAACAAATATTTTGGGCTGCAATTTGAAAAAATTATAGACTACCTATAAATTCCCATTGTCGTCCGTCCGTCTTTCCTTAATGACGAGAACGAAGTTAGATAAATGAAGTCCGAGACCAGATATGGAAATCTTAGGGGCGGGATACCCTGATTAACTGTATATGAACTTCCGACGCAAGCCGGAAGTCACATTATTTATATTCAAAATGTTTCCTTTAAAAGCAGTTAATAGATGATCGGCACGAGTCTATTGTTAAAGGAAAAGTATGATGTACAGGGACAAGCCACTACTAATTTGAGGTGGAGAACATATATTTTAAATTAAATAAATTAAAAATATGATTAAAAATTGCAGTCTTGCAGGCATTGTGACGATATCACAATAAATAATTGCTCGTATCTATGAAAAAATTATAAGGTGAGAGCCTCTTAACTGACTTTCTTCCAATTTAATATTCAATGTTTTTATTTAAATATTTTATGCATGAAAATAAATCAAAATCTAAAATCAAAATTTCTCTTGGTGTTTTTTTTTTCCAGCTCCAAAATTTCGGGATAACATTTTAATTATTTTACATGTTTTTAATAATTATGTTGAAATTGATAATTTATAATTTTCATTAATACATTACTAATATACATGTATATTCTATTTTTACATCTATTTCCGGTATGTGGAGATAAAGAAAGTTTTTCTATGCCCATTGCTGTTTTGGCCAGGCTCACAAAATGGTGACGGACGGATGTTGAGGGATGGGTATCCGACATATCCGGATAAACTACCTTTCGAAAAATTTTTAGAAATCCTTTGCCCGATTCGATTCCAGGTTTCTTAAAGCGATAGGCTGATACCTTAATCATCTCGGTCATTTGGCCGTATTATATAAAAGAATATATAGTTTATATAAATTGTTTTGTTAATTTTCCGTAAATATATATGAAAAATGTTCGTTCTGCAATTTTTTTAAATATTACCGCATAAGAAACATTATGTGCAGAATTTTAATCCATAAATTCATAATCTTTAAAGTTTTTAGTTTTCGAGAAACATTCAGTTATTGTTTTACGATTTGTAGAGACATATTATAAATAAAAGTTTAAGATTTACAAATAACCAATCATGAAAATGGTCTCATAGTTAATAATTTGACACTAGTAATAAACGATGTATAGAAATTTTTGGTAAATCAATGTCAGCTAAAACTTCATTTTGATATATCAATAATAGATTCCAAAATCATCAGTGAAAATTTACAATTTTATTATTGCTTTTCTGAAAATAAGAACAAAGTCAGCCTAATAAGAGTAAGGGCGTTTATTGCTTTCTTTATAACATCAATTCACTTTCTATTATTACTATTCATGACGATATCACAATAGTATAGTTTATATAAATGTTGTTTGTCGCGTGACTGTATATATAAGGAAAATCAAGCCTATTTCATAGAATTTGTTTTACGACATAAATACTAGTAATAAGCTAATTGCTATTTGATTTATCTTCCATTACGCATACTGATTCATTGTGATAAATATTATTACTTCCGTAGTATTTTCAGCTATGTATTTTAAGTTATTATATATAGCCTATATATTTTAAATATATATTTCACATTACATTTTTACTTATTTTTTGCAATTGATCTGGGTTTAATCGGTTCATAATTATTAAACTTTGATAATAAAATAGGGAACTCTTTTATATCATTAGAAAAACCAGTGCTTTTTTTGGGGGGGAAAGGTGGTGGAACGCTCATCTCATTACTAAAAATATATTACATACATCGTACACAAGATTCGGCACAAAAGCAGGAGCAGGACCGTCTTAATAATTTTGTTGCCGATTTTCTATGCTCAATAGAGCGATTCAACGCGGACCAAACATCAAATTTTCAAAAATTTTTAATTGGATTAAAAATATACCAGTATCAGAATTTGAGTAATTCTGATACTGGTATATTTTTAATAATATTGTCTGTGTATCAAAAAAACTTAAAAACAATTTTTACTATGTTAACAATTTTTACTATTTATACTGTTATATACCCATGTGTAAAAAAAAATTTAAATAATTGTTAAGGATGAGGAAGGTTTGCCCTCGCAAACCTTCCTCATCCTTAACAATTATTTAAATTTTTTTTTGTAGATTTTTTGTAATTTTCATAATATGGAAATCACTGAGGAGGGGTTGGAGTACATTATACCAACCCGAAATATATTTGTAGCTCAATGGAAAATAAAAAATNAGAAGTTTTTTTTTTTTTTTTTGAATTACAGAGACAGATTTACATTTGTAAAATTAGTGTTAGTTTTGTTAACAGAAAATAAAATATTTAAGACTGCTTTGCTTTTCATTAATAATGAAACGTTCTATGTACAGTATTTTATATAGGCCTATATATATATATATATATATTTAATATTTAATAGGACCCGCAAAGAGGTAAAAGGGGCCCGTTCTACTCCAGACCCCGTACAAGCTTTTGACGGCTTGGCGACAGATTACAACATTTATCGCCTTTAAGCCTGCACACAGTAATCTGGCACCCTTCTTTGCAAGGAACAGTCGGATTAACCAGAGTCTACTGTAATTCAATTACAGTATTTCAAGGTGTGAAAAAAGCATTAATACAAATACTTTCTGAAATCTTAATTTAATATTTGAAATTCACTAGAAAACTTATACAGTTGAACCAGTACCTCAAACATGTTTATATCCAAAACCTCTTTACATCGAAATTTATTTTTTCCCCTACATTTCATTCTAAATTTAATGTTTTCCATGTTTATCTCAAATAATTTCCTTTCAAAATCTCTATATCTCAAATTACGGTCTGAAGTGTCTATTACAAATTCAAAACTCAGAGACTATATTTTGATAGCATAAATTATAGTTGAGAAACATCTCTTGCTATACAATACAGTATATAGTTACAATTGATGCTGTTTTCCTCTGGCTATGGCTTACTAAGTTTGGCTTGGTTGAAGAAAGTCAGGGATCAGAAACTATTGACAAACTATTTCTGTTAAGGTATGTCAAAAATGTTTTATTTATACCTAATACATGAATGTACTGTATTTGCTATTGTATTAATAAAATATAACATTCTAATCGAACTTATTAATCTATTATAGAGGAAACAGTATCTCGAAACCTGTCTATCTCGAATTTTTCCCATTTCCCGTGAGATTCGAGATAGACAGGTTCAACTGGTTCAACAGGTTCAAATATAAAACAAATAAAATGACCTTCCTTTGTTCACTTTGTATGCTCATTCGTTTTCTGGGAAAACAATTATTTGAATAAAAAAATTGTTCTTTAGTTTTAAATTATTTATGTAATCTGGAATCCTTACTATAATTTTGATATAATAGAAGGAAAAATAAAATTCTTCAATAACTTGCATATTTTGTAAAAAAAAAGGAAAAAAATTTAAAGATAAAATGTAGGAAGAAAGGCAATTTCTCACCCAATCACTAAGAGGGCCTTTTTTTTATAAACTAGTCATGGTTCGGATAGCCCACAAAGGGTGACTGAGGGGTGAAAGATGGGGCTCGGCATATTTGGTCAAACCATTCACGAAAATTTGTTTCGACTCGCACTCCAATCTGAATCCTCAGAGCGGTAGGAGTCTTTACTGCCTTCACTGGTTGTAGGTAGTCGACGACAGGAAATTATTTTAATTTAACGAGACTGCGGGACGAAACAATTTTAGTTTTTTTATTACTCTTTTTGACCTGTGAGCACTAAGTTCTAAAGTCTAAGAGGGTCTTTTTCCATACCTTTCGTGGGTTCGGCCAGGACCATAATAGGGCGCGAGTGGGTGGTAAGGAACGAAACATATTGGTAGTTGGTTATGGGTTCACGTCTTGTCAACGGCCTGATCATGCGGAGTTTTCCGGGCTTTCTTCACGTGTCTAACAACGAAACAGGAATCAATTTCCCAGAGAAAATCCTTCTGGTAAGCAATCCTCTTGGCAGATCGTTCTTCTGTTGCTTTCCGTATCTCATTAAACAAAACTAAATCACTTTGTCAAAAAGCTCCCGAATATGTATAAAAAGATTCTGAAAATTTGATTGAAAGTTACCTATTTTTAAATGTGGCTCTTAGAGATCAATATAGTAATTTGAAAGTTTTTTTGATAAGGGAAGTTCGGATTAAGTTATAGACCTCTTAGTTCTCTCGGAACACTAAGAGGTTATGTTAAATTTGAAATATTTATCAAATGGATTTATATGATACTTGTTTTAAAATTAAAAGTACAATAATGTTAGTTGACATACGAAAAAAATACTGTCCAATTTTCAAACCTTTATAAAAGATATTTTTCTTGTATTCTCTTGAAAATTTCTCGAAGTTTCTTTGTAAATGATCCAAGTTCCTCAACAATAAAATTAATAGTGATATCTTCGTGAATGTAAGCAAATAGTAAGGCTAATAAATATTAGTAGTCTCATTTAAAGATATAAATCGAAAGATATTACCGGTTATAAGAATATCATAATGACAAAATTTTGGATTATTTTCAATATTAAGTGTGTTGTATATGTAGAGCTGTCATTAGTTGTTCTTAAACAAGCTAACTGTTCTTAACATCAATGAAGTTTGAACAGGTGAATTAATTGTTTGTTTATACATCAGCATGTCCTTGAAATTTATTTATTTTTACATATTATATTAAAAATAATATTTATTTTGTTTGTTTCAGATCCAAATTATTTAATGTTCCAAGTAATAATGAGGACATTAAGGTATTCTTTTCTTTTATTCTTTTTTAGTTAGTTTTTTACATTTATTTTAATTAAATCATATTCATTTAATTTCTTTAAATATCGGACTCATAAAGATTTGCCATTCCTATTTTGAACATAAATGCTGTGAAAAGTAACCTCCAGTTTTCAGTCCCCTTTTTATCTCTTCTTTCTGTTTTATAACTAGTTTAGAAATTTTTAACAATCGTCTTGAAAAAAATCAGAAAAATACATAAGATCAAATGCATAGCTAATTGTTTTAAAAATGGACTTAAGTATTTTGAAATTATACGTCTAATGAGTCAAATATATAAATGTATATAAAATATATTTTCTTTTTTATTTACAAAAATTACACAAATTTTTATTTCATAAAATAAGAGAAATAAATTTGTTTCTACTTTACATTATTTTTACTACTTTTTAATTTTTTATATTTTTCTCGCTCGCTCTCTCTCTCTCTCTCTCTCTTTTTTTTTTTTATGTAGAAAATCCTCTAAATGATAAGTAATGATTTCAAAGAAACACAAAAATCTCTATTTAAGGAAGTTGCTTTCATAGAAGTAATTAATTCTTAGATATTGCAGATAAAATTGTAAAAAAAATTTTGACATTAATGAAAGTTGCTAGGTGAATTCCAGTTACAGAAATGTTTGCTAATTCCAGGAAGTGTTTATTTATATACAATTGTAGGGGAATATTGTCATAGTAGTAATTAAGTTAGCGATGTCCAAACTCAAGATTCAATTTTATCCATAAAGTTTTCAAACAATAAATGGCAACGAAAAGATCATAATTTTCCAATTTTATAGTTTTATATTTTCAAAGTATAAAATCCTCTATGCTTGATCCGACACTCATTACATCAGATGGAATATTCTACTATTATTAATGATAGAATATTTAAATTGTTTTAATAACCAAAATAAATACAAAATTTAAATATTCATATAGTTTAAAATTTTGTAACCTGTATATTATATATATCACGTATATATACACGTGTGTGATGAAAAATAGAATGACTGATGGAAAAATAGTAAAACAGATCAAAGATTGGCAACCAGAAGGAAAGAGGAGAAATGGGGCGACCTAGAAGACATTGGTAAAGAGAAACAGTGAACCGACCGCAATAGATGATTAGTCTAATGCATGATGCATGAGAAGAATATACCTTGTATATATATTATATATATAGGCCTATATATATACATGTTTGGGTGTGTTTTAACGTAATGAAATTCTGTATACCGGTATATTATTTTATCTTGTCAGTTTTGTCTTGTTTTACTTCAAAAAATTTAAAAATCAATTATTATTAAATTCGAAGGTTAGAGAAGTTCTTTGTAATCTCTTTTAAACAGTACACAATATTTCGTAATGGTCAGTTTTATGAAATATGTTGTGTCATTAGTGTAACGAATGAAATTTACTCTTTTAGTCTTGTAAATTTTTCTATAGATAATTGCAAAAAAGTAAAATTCAAATTAATTTATTGTGTAATAGATAAATAGAAGACGTAATTCGTAGTTTATGGATTATAACATTGGGCGTTATAAAGTTTTTGAAGTCCATAGAAGTGCTAGCAAATTCAACCTGTTCAATATAACTGATATTAATTTTAAAAATTAGTAAATAAATGGATTATGAGATTATGAAACTATTTAATAATCATTAAACTTTTGAATTCGTAACAATTGTATTGTATAAACACGGAAAAGCTGTGTTTAAAATATCATTTATTATTATTTTTTTATTGTTAATTAAATAATTATGTTTCAAGTCAAACACCCATAATAAAAATTTAATTTTTGTAGATAACTCAATGAAATGTGTCAGTTTTCATTTCATTTTAATGAGAAAAAAATAAATTAAATTAAAGTATGTCAAGGTGGTAGCAATTTCGATGACCTGTTAACGAAAGTAAACACTAAGCAGAAAAAAATATTTTAACGAAAATAATTTTTCCAATGACTTTTAGAAATTATAGGAAAATCATATACAGGTTGGAATTAAGATTGGGAAAAACGAGACAATTGCCTTGAGCCCACAGTTTAAACATTGAATTTTAGAATTATTTATAAAATTGAATGAGCTTATAAATTAAAATAATTGAATTTTAATATTTACCCGGTATTTTATTTTTATAGGTCATGTAAAAACTTGCCCCAGATATCAATATATTTATTTAATTACTCTAATCAAGCAACGATTTATTCTAAATGTACACAAAAGTCAATGAGTGTTATTTAAACAAGGTTTTTTTTCCCTTGTAAGTAGGCTTTTAAAGTATTTTTATTGTTTAGTTTATTGAATCTAGATATTTGATGACGTAATGAAAAGATTTAATAAATTTATTTATTTAATTTTAAGAAAATAACTAGGAGTACAGAAAAAGAAAGATTGAATTGGATGAGTTTCTTCCGTGATTCTTCAATGAAAAAAAAACAACGAAATTCGTAGTATAATTAAAACTACGATAATAAGTATAATCTCATTAATTTCGAAATATCATGCTTTAGTGAATTATAATTCGAAATTTAATCAATTAAATTTTTAAAAAATTTAGTAGTAATCTCATTGCGATGATAATAATTAGAAGATAAAATTATAGAAGAATTTATTTAATACTATATAATATCTTGTACATTTATGATTTACAATTTTAAACAATACTTAGTTTATCAATTACGAATACATAATCTAATTCAATATAATTTCATTTCTTTTTGTATTAAAATTACACTTCGGTTTCTATTGTTTTGTAAAAAAAAAGTAAAATAAATATTGTTATAAAATTGAAATGTCAATTAATTTTATGATTTTCTCCGTTTTGGGATTTTAAGCAAATTTAAGTTGTTTCCTCTTTTAGCTTTGTGGGCATGAAAAGGGTCTTTTATTCAAATTCATATAGGTTCGGCCAAGCTCACAAAGAAGGCAATTACGTATTGAGGGACAGGGATAGACATTGCAGTTAAAATTATCTAGGACGGAAAGTTCATAAAAATTTCCTAGGATTTTATCGAACCTCTAATTCGATCCCTGGTTCCCAGAGCGATGGGCTGACACCTTTTATCTCGGCCATCTGACTCACAGGATATTTCATATCAACGAAAGAAATGCAATCCTCACCTTTCTTTCGTTGTGAAATATTTGATAAATAGCGGATTATAAAAATTGTTTAATGTTAATGCGAAAACTATGTTCTTTATCTCCGATTCTATTGTAATAAATATTTTCATGTGTAGTTTTTTGTTTGTTTATTTGAATTGCAAACATATTTTAAAATATACGAAATAATTTACTAAGCAAAACACTTCCTATATTGAAGTATCGTGGGTGGGATATACTTATTATTTGGAATTTATTGAGATTTTACAAGTAATGTATTTAGCAATTATTAGGGAAAGCAAGCAACAACTATAAATAAATGTTCAAGATAATCGAGCTCGTAAAAATAATTTTATAATAAAATCGAAAATATTTTCTGTTTTTAACGCATTATAAGACGTTTTTATCGTTATTGTGAGATAATAATTATTAATGACTGAAACAATCTGAATATGTCACAACTGATAAGTAATCTTACAGCAATATAAGACTAACAGATAGTATATCCAAAAGAGTGGATTGACGCATAAACATATGAATTTGCATATAACAGTCATATTTAGATAAAAATAAAAAATAAACAGTTAATTTAAAGTAAAACCGTAAAACACGTTAATTTATATAAAAATTAGCATGTAATAAGCTTATTAATCAACCAAATAAGATATAAGGTTACTTATGTTAGTCGGATCGTCGTGCTATAATATTTCAACTAAAATAACTGCTGTCAGGGGAAAAGTTTTGAATTGAAATAACGTGACTTCCGATTTGCATCGGAAATTCGTATATAGTTAATCGGTCCTCCTGCCCCTAGGATTTCCATGTCTCGATTTTCATCTATCTAATCCGTTCTCGAGATTAAGGAAATACAGACGAACGGACGGACGACAGTAGGAATTTATAGGTCTACAATATTTTCAAATTGCAGCTCCCCCAAAAAATGATTTCAATTGCCGTGAATATCCTGATTCTATTCGTTTGGTCCTTCATAGTGACGGATTAATTCTCAACCGGGTCCAAGACAAACCTGTAATCCGTGCTCTGCGCTACGTTTTTGTATTTAATTAAACCGTTTCCTTGTTTTCGCTTTTTTTTTTTTTGTACAGCTATATTATTTTTCCTAATAATTATTGAAAAATATATTTAATTTAATTATTTTCTCATTTATATCGTTTCTCATTTAGGGGAGATCGGGGCAACTTCGGCATGCGGGGCAAGTTTGTCAAGCGCTTTTTTTAAAAAACAAATTAAAAGGAGACTTTGGTTATAGGTTAGGCAGTTGAGTTTTATTGGTGGCTTGTTGAGTGTAGTGTTTTTATTGTTCTCCAACAAGCGTAGTTGAATTATCAAGCAAATTTTCATTTTCGTTCAATTCCATATAATATTTTTTTTCCATTTATATTGAATTGGCAGGTTTTGTTATAATTCCATGATAACGAAAGTTACTTTTCCTGTTAGAAGGATGTAACTTCAACTTATTCACGTGGCCAGATCGTGGCTTGGCATTCTGTTCTCAGGGTTGTACTTAATGTTTCGAAATCATGACTAGCGGGGTAAGATCGGCAACATAAAGCCACATTAGAAGCAAAGGATAAAAATCAAACAGATGATAAATGAAAACATGTTTGCATTTGTTATTCATGTATATATGTCTTTGAACTTGCATTTCGTTGTAATAATATTAAATGGGTGTTGGATTTGTATTTCTTTGTTTTAATAGTGAATTCCAACTTATACATTGTTAATAACATAATTTTATATACGTGCCTATCTTGCCCCATTACTGTTGCCCCTATACCAGGGGCAACTTTAATAAAAATAATTAAAATAATTACAACTTTACAAAAAGAGAGAAGTTGCCGATCTTGCCCCTATACCCGGGGCAACTTCGTCAATTTCTCTCTTCTTGTAAAGTTGTAATTATTTTAATTATTTTTATTTCCAAACTGATTTTAACCAGTTCTATAGTAAGGTAACATTCCAATAGACAATATGCAAAGCTTTTTTTTCAGTTTACAGCAGTATTTATTACACAAAATTTAAGTAAAGCTTAACATGCCGATCTTGCCCCGATCTCCCCTATATTCAATAATATCGTTTATATTATTGAGAATTTCTAATTTTTCACGGGGCCCAAGACTTATTGTTTTTGTATAGGCCATAATCCGCCATTGGTACTTCATATTTTATTATGAAGTACCAATACCAACACGTACCAACACGTTAAGGATACATATGTATCCTTAACGTGTTGTTCTCATGAATAATCAAGTTATATAGTTATGCTAAATCGTATGTTATATACGATAGTCCAATCTTAGAAAAGGCAATTTGACTTTATTGAAAACAGTTTCAATAGTTTTCTTTACAGGGCCTAATAAGATATTGAGAAATCTCTTTTACGAATTAAATTAATTCTCTTATTGTTAGATTGCAATTTGAAAAAATTGTAGACCTATAAATTTTCACTGTAGTTTGTCTGTCTTTCTTAATCTCGAGAATGGTGTTAGATAAGTGATTCAAGAACAGATATGAAAAGATTAGAGGCAGGAGACCCGATTAACTATATATATAAACTTTCGATTTGCATCGGAAGTCACGTTATTTCAATTCAAAAATGTCCCCTGAAAGGAGCTTCGATAGACAACCGGCACGACTCCATTACTAACGGAAAATAATGATGTACAGGGGCAAGAAACTACTAATTTGACAGTACTAATTTGAGGTGGAGAGCATATATTTTAAATTAAATAAATAAAACATATGATTAAAAATTGCAACCTGGTATTGTGACGATGCCACAATAAATAATTGTTTGTTTTTAAAGAAATTTTATTTTTCAAATCAATAACAGTATCAGGTTTATGGTTTCTAGCATAAATAATTGTGTGATTTTGTTTTTGTTGGATTTAAATCTTAAGAATGAGAAGACCAATTGATTAAATTCATATATTTTAGCAACTATACAGTTGAGTCCGCATAAGAGCATATTATAACAACGACATTTTGTATAAATAACTATAAAAAAAACATTTAACAAATAATTTTTTTAAAATTACTTTTTATTTTTTAGGAAATTAAAGAAAACAGATTTGTTTCAGGGAAAACAGAAAAAATAAGAGCAGGATAAGCATAAATATTGGCTAACAACATAAAAGAATAGAATAAAATGCTTAGTAAAATATAGTGAAAATTATAGAAAAGATGATGTTGAAGGAAAATCTTTAGAAAGTAAGATAAAGAAAATAGAAAAGTAGAAAAACTATCGAATATGTATATATATTCGATAGTTTTTTCTACTTTTCTATTTTCTATTTTTTATTTTCTATATATATATAGCGTATAAAGAGTAAAAACCAGTCCTAAAAATTAAAAGATCGCTAAAACACTCATTTCCAGGCAGTAGGCATACTAAATGAAAATTATTATTAGGCCTACCGAGGTATTCAGAAACTAGAAAATTAGACAAATTATTTCCAGGGTTCTGTATTAGATATTAAAAAATTCTAAGAATAATAAAGCTAAAAGGCATAAGGGGGTCAAACGTTTGTTAAAATATGGAATATAAAGACGAAGCAGAAAATGGTATTTAACATTTTAAGATCTTGCTATAATAGAATCGGAAAAATAATGTGTTAGGGGGTGAGTCAAATTGTCAAACAGTAGCTCCAATAAAAAGAAAATAATGTTTGAAAATAGGGAGATATGGGAGGAAGTTTTTAAAAATATACGAAACAAATAAAAAAAAAAAGGGAAGAAAATGCAGTGACTGTATAAACTGATATTGGAGTGAAGAGAAAGAAAGAACTTGGTCGTAGGATCCCAAATACGGGTTTTTAATGTCAGGAAGAGTATTACAGCTTAGACAAATGAAAATCTCTTCTTTCTCTCGGATCATTAAGAGGTTCAAGAAATCTTTGAAAATATATATATATATATAATATCTCTGTTTGTAAATACAATCTTGTGTCGATGAAAGTACGTTAATATGATGATTAAAATTTATATTATGATTCTGATATTAAAAGTAAACAAAAAAAAATTAAATTTAATATTAATAAAAAATAATCTTGAATAGATTTTCTAAATGTTTTACTTTTCAATATATTTTACCATTAAACATTAACAATATCTTATTTCAAATAAATGAATAATAAAATAAGATATTAAAATTTATAACTTCATATAAATAATTAATCTGATTTTGTTCAAAAATGTTTTTCTTATTATTTCTATTACGAAATACATAAACAGTTTTTAAAAATGTAGAAGTCAATATTACAAGTTGGAGATCAAGTTTCTTAGATGTGATATCTTACACATACAATACCAGTGACATGTACAGTTGATGGTTTCAACAACATTGTTTTCAAGGTTGAAAATATATATATTTCGTCCTAGTTTTCTGTCTTGAAAGGAACGATAAAAAATATTTTTTATGAAACATTAATAAAATAACTTATTATTAAGATGGATTCATTGTTAAACTTCATACTATTTACTCCTTAACTGAACTATTTAATTGATATAGCCTATTTCCTTGTACAGTATGTGTATGTTTGCTATTGCATTGGTTAAATGATAATATTGATTTCAAAATGAAATATAGATAAGCAAACAAATTAGTTATCTTCATACCGTTTAATATTAATAGTATCTAAATTGCTGTTATTAATTTATTATAATAATAAATTGATATAATAATTATAATAATAAGATTGAAAAAATGAACATTCATACCAGATGTTTCTAAGATAAAGTGTAAAAAAAACAATAATTTGATATTAGCATATAGTTTTGATTTTTTATTTTGACAAAAATTTCAAAATTGCAAATAATAATACATTAAAATATTTAATTTTGAGGAAAAAATTTCAAAGAGAGTTAATTCTACTTTTTATAAAGTATACCAAAATTTTCTGAAATAGAGAATAAATCATCTTAGGTATTTCTTGCTTAGTAAAGAATAAAAAATTTTAATTAAAACTGTCTTCTTAGTTAAAAAGTTATCTTTTAGTTTTTCTTTTTTATGGCCATAATTAATAATATTTATGTATGACCGTAGTCAAGTTCGCTCATTTAAAAGAAAATGTTACAAACGCTTCTGAATACCAAGACTGGTCTCTTTATCTACATATTTTCCCAATTTCCTCGCCTTGCTTTTTCTTTGTTGATTTTAAGTGACCATTAAGATTTAGTGTCAAGGCATTTTAAGCTCCGACTCTCGTTATCTCTAAGCATCTAAAAAAATTATAGTTTTTAAATGTTTTGTATGAGGTTAAGATATTATAACGTCTTTCGAAATTTCAAATTTAAGACAAGTATACTTTTATTTAAAACTGTTTAAATAATAAAGAAATATTTTACTATTTACAGATTTTATTCGTGTATAGGCCTAGTTCATCAGCTTTGACTAAATATGGTATTTCAGGTATGTATGTGTCCGGAAGCTATATATAAAAAGTAAACGTATTATCGCGCTAAATCGGAGATTATATTTATTTTGCCTTTAATTTGCGCTATATAATCACATCGTTATTATTGTAGAATTTGTAAAATGTTTCTCTAGTAATCGTTCGGAACTAAAATAAAAAATACATTTAATCAAATTCAACAGTTTTATTACTGGACATTAATGACACCAAATAGGGGAAAAATTTATAAAAAGAAAAGCATTAAAAGGATGCCGACCTGTAAGTAGGTCACTTTCGGATGCCTTAGCATTAACAGAAGCTGATTTATGTAAGCTATTTACAGTTTTTACATTTTTGTGATTAATTCCTGATATGTGTTTAGATAATCGTGATTTTATATGGTAATAAATATAATAAAATAATGTAAGATTTATAAAAACATTTATTTAAAGGGATCATTGATATCTGTCAAATGATAAAAGTCATATATTTATAAACATAAATTTCAGTAAGCTGTATTAGAAACTGTATAAGTTATTTAATTCTAATATATGAAAATTTAGCAATTCGTTTTTTATATGCAATCATTGTAAATATTATTAATAGATTGTCGAATTACGTCACCTTGTTTCAAATTTTACGTTAGATTATTTGATTATAGTTGGCCTTCACGCTTCAATTTCCTAACATGTTTAATGCAATTTCTTTACTGTTGGTAAATTTTTAATAGTTTATTCAATTTAAAAAAATTAAAAAAAAAACACTTTTATTGGTCATGCTTTTCGAGAGTGGGGTGGCCCATTTCCTACCATATATAGTGCATTCACTACAGTGCATTTACACATACACATCATGATTAAATTCTATGTTATGCTTATCGTGTTTCGGGAGGTAGGGAGGATGATACCACCCCACAAAACATAATTAAATTGCATAAAATGCATTGTCATCGGACCTAGATATGTCCTCAAAGTTTTAGCCTTCTCTCTTAATTATTAATAGAAGTGGATGAAATTTGAGTTGCAAGATTTGAGGACGATACAAAGCAAATAAATAAAAGCGTTTAAAAATAGTTATATTTTTTTATCCGTAGAATATAATATATAGAAGATAATGATTTATTAAAAATAGTAATGTATTGATAGACATTTCTAGTGAAACATACATTTTAAGATGGTTCTAAATAGGATTCGATTCGTTTTATTTTTGTATTTAAATATTTGTATGTCTTCAAAAAATTTAAGATATTTATAATAACTGAACAAAACAGAAAAGGATCTTGATGCTAAAAATTCATCACCAGTAACATATGTAAGTATTGTTATACCAGTAACCTATGTAAATACCAGTAACATATGTAAGTATCGTTGAAGAGCATCGGAAATTGTGCGTAAGTTAAAACTTTTTGTAGTTAGATCTAAAAGACAAACATATTTTTAGTTAAAGAGAGGGATATGTTACCTCTGCGCTTCCCTGAATACATGATACATCTCTAATGATATCCGTCAATTCTCAGAACGATTCGTTATCAGAAGCTAAAGTTATTAACCACTTGTTCCTAATTTAAAGTCTTACGGCCGTAATCATAATTGAGAATCAAGAGTCAAAGTTAGAAGTTAATCAACTAGGATTTGCGTACTAGAAGTAAAATGAATGGTAATTGATTAATTTCTAACCATAATTCTTAATTGTTGGTTGTGAATACAGCCTTTAATGTCACAACTGGCCAACCTGTATTTACTGGTTAACCTGTGATATCACAACTAGTCAATTTTCTCCATTGTGAATAATTCTGAGCGTGATTATCTTCAGAATTACTCACAATGGAGAAAATTAAACAAAGACTATTATAATGACTTTTTTTAAATATATGAGATTAGTTTCGAATAATAAATAAAATATTGCAAAAAATTAAAATGTCACATTTTGTCTAATTCGTTCTGTAATGCATTATTAATAGGAATAACTATTTTATTTTAAAAATTTTATTAATATTTTTATGATTCAGAAAAAAAACTAAATATTTTAAAGAATTTTTGGAACCAAATGCAAAATAATACAGTATTCGAAAATATTTTTTAATATAAAGCTAAAATCAGCAATATTAGCCGGATATATAATCACTTGTTTTTGGAAACCCCTAAAGAGGAGCTTATAGGCAAATAAACAAATTTGTTCTATCCTTCCAATCCGACGTTCATCAGAGGTCAACAATCATTTTGTGTTAGATTATTACAGTAATTGATGTAAAGTTACTAAGAGAAATCAAAACTGTCTCAGAGGACACTTATAATGAGAAGGGATCGGTACAGACTCCGATCCGAAATGCATAGATAATATGCAACCACTCTGTGTAATCAGAAAAATTGCGAGTAAGAAGCTTGTTAATAATCTCATCATTGATTTTTAGAGTTTAGAGCTTTCATTGAGAAATGTTAATAAGCTTTTTTGATTGTGTAAATACCATAAATTGAATAAGACTTTAAACCTTGAGTATTTTTCATATGTTGTCTATAATAACGTTATAAGTGACTAAAGATACATCGTAGTAAAGAAACAAACAAAGGTAAAGCGCTATAGTAGCCTATTTATGTATCTTGTTAAAATAAAGAAAGCAAATAAAAAATCACCGGTATGATGCTTTAAAGAATTTGGCAGCAATCTTGAATTATGTCAGTTGGTCTAACGCGAGTTTTTCTGTGTTGTTACGGAAAGAGAATCGAAATGTCAATATTGAAATATAAATTCAAGAAAAAATGTAAAAAATATCAAATTATAATATACATAAAATTTACTATCAATATTATACTTTTCAGGAGTTTGGTTGAGAGAAAANTTAACATCGACGAAAATTCAACATAAAGCGACACGCAACGGAGAAAAATTTCAACATTGGATACGTTAAACTATTTTTTCGTACATAAATCGGTTATCCGAAATATCAGTTATCCGAACCACCGCAGTCCCCAATTGATTCAGAAAATCGACGGTCTACTGTATTTGTTTTGATTGTGGTATTGAATACATGCTGCTTCATTATCCTCGTTTTAAATTAATTTTAAAATAAATTTTCGTAAAGTGATGATTAAGAATAATTCATTGCGTTAATGAATTGAATTGAAAATTAATGCTAATTTAACGTTTAATTAAACTAATTGCTTATGAAAATAAAATACAATACAAGCCTACAAATACAATACAATACAATATTAGCCTACACTTTTTAAAAATATTATTATTAATGATTTTAAAATTTGAGACTTCTGTATTCAAACAAATAATTAATATTAACAGTAATATCGACTTTCAATAAATGTAAAATATATTATCTTATTATATTATCGTATAATGTAGGTATCTTAATATGTACTGTATTATATTTTTATAATATAAACTTAATTTCACACACCTATTCATCAAAAAAATTTATTTTATTACTGTATTGATATATTTGATTATTTTCTAAATTTAATTTTATTTATTCTTATTTTTAAACGGAGAGAGGATATTATTTCGTTTCAAATATTTGTTTATCAATGTTTGAACACGATATGGTTCAACTGAATTTGAAGAATTAAAGATACAGATATATTTCATAAGTTATCAATAATCTGTTTAATTGATAACATTGTAAAACATTTGCTATTGGCATACTTTTGGTTACATCTATATTAGTTTTAATGACATATTTCTATATAAATTTTAAAAACTTCCTTTTAAACACTTTTTCCCCTACTTATTTATTTGGACATATCCACTGTAATCAATAATGACAATCAGTTAATACATATTTATTTAATTTTTTGATATTGAATAACATGCTTTTTTCAATGGAAAAATTCTGATAAGAAAAATAGATTCTATAAATCAATGATAACACGTTATAATCACATATTACATGTACAGTACAATTTATGTACAGACATGGTCATCTACAGGTAAAAATTCAAGAAAGTAAAATATTTAAATAAATAAAAACAAACCATAAAATTATGGAAATGATTAAAAAAATGTGTGGAAACAAATTTAGTCGTGAGATTTGAGAGAAAACTTCATTTTTATTTTTTTCTATTGACGTTGATACTAAACAGTTATTTTAAATAGCACTTTACACAAAATTGAATGCTCTAATTTGAAATTTCATTTTAAAAAATCATTAAATTATCTACATATACATTTAAAGCAATAACATAATGCTGAATTAATAACGGAAATGTAAGAATTCCAAGTTGTTACGTTTTAGATTTTAATATCTAAAGCGGATTTTTCTTCGTCTACCTTTAATTCTAATTCACTTTCTTCTATATGAATTTTCAATTAACTTTAAAAGAAACATTTAAAAAAAATTTCGATTATATTTGAAAATATTTCAGAGATGTTAGAATGTTTAAAACTTCCGAATAATCAAAACAGAAAGATTTCCAACTTAATAAAGAAAAAACATTTAATAACCTTCTACCTATTGAATTGAATCTGAGAGTTAAGATCGAAAAAAGTTTTTAGCACAATAAACTACATCCTGTTAACGCTATCCTAATCAACTGCTTTAGTAGGTCTGATCAATGGAATTCGCTATGTAATGCTATATACATTATGTTATCAGTCGGTCAGACATGTTCGGAATTTCTTTCTCGCTAAATATCAGCTGTAGAATTTTATTAAATCTACAGATAAATCGATTTAACATCAAACTAAATTTTGAATTTTTTTTGTAATTAAATTGTAATTAATTTTGTAAAAAAAAATGTAAAATAAGAATTATTCTACACAATACGTTTACAAAAAAAATTTATACATAATGCTATGAACATGACATTTATGTCATTCATCAAAAGTAGTAGTTTATTTTAATCGTCCCTTCATAATAGTTATCAGTCAGGATAAAAGGACTTTTGAATTCTTTTTTAATTTTATTTTAGAGATTATTTAATTCTCCTTAATTTATGAAATTTAAATATGAAATTATAACTAAATAATTCTAAATGATGTTATCATTTAACAGGAATGTACTGTAGTTAGATTATGGGTTTGATTCGAAAATTTCTTTTAGTAAATATTTACATTATATGACAATGAAAGCAACTATTCATTGTTTTCGCTTTATCTATCAGTTAATATAAAGAGATAAAAATTGTATGCAATATACGTTTACGTTAAAAGCTATTCAAGATACGTCCCGTTTATCATTTACGATTACCAGATAGTGTGATGTATGAAATAAAATTATATTTTAAAACCGTTATATAAATGTCATTAATGACAAGAGGTGATAATGATCGCATATAATGGATATAACATATTTATCTTAAATCGCTTTTTACATGTAACTCTAACATATCCGGAGATTAAAATCGTATATATTAAGTAACAGGTGGACAAAGTAAAAATAATGAATCTTTGAATGAATATTGAAATGAATCTTAAGAGTTCTAAGTATAAATTATTAAAATATATGTTATATGCTGAAAACTATTTCGTTTTTCTAAAATTGTATGGGTAAGAATATTCTATCTTCAGCATTCTATAATATAATTGCTTAAAAATTATTGCTTGTTAAAAAAATTACATCACTTTTGTATTAATTTAATTGTATTGAATTTGATTCTTGTCTAAATCAATTTTATTTTATATTCCTTATTGGAGGTGAATAACCTGTAGGAAATAAATAATTTTTTTTAAAAAAATGAGTAATCAAATTACAGAAAATATCAGTATCTTGTATTATATAAACAAACATGATATAGGCCTATATAAAAATTTTTATCTTCTTCAAAATGTTATATGATATTCAAAATGTTTCTCTAAAATAATTTCTTGTATCTGAACTTATCCTAGTATCTCAACCATATTTATTGCATTACATCATATCTTTAAATACACTCGTGACCAAAATTAAAGCAACACACACAAATGTACAGTACTGTACATGGCAGAAAGCAAAAATGAATGGTCCTCCATCGCAATTATTCATCCAAATGCTTTCTCTGAGGCATAATCCCTGGGGATTATTTTTAAAACGTATCGTATTCATATTATACATAGCTCCCAGAGTTTTTTTTTTCGAAGGCCTGGTTTATTACCTTGCATCAGGAGACGAATGGGTAAAAATATGAAAGAAATAATTATCTTTGTTTACAGCATCTTCCGATTCGACTATTACGATATCATTCGTCACTATTTCGATGAAGTTATCGGAATCAAAATCTTGATTACCATTATCTCGGACGGATGGCCGAGGCGATTAGGACGTCAGCGTATCGTTCTGGGGATCCAGAATCGAATCCAGGAGGGTCAGAAAAAATCTCAGGAAATTTTTGGAGTGGTCTGTCTCAGATATATCGAGTTCCGTTCCTCAATACCCGGCCGCTCCATTATGGGCCTGATCGAATCCGCGAAGGGCTTGAAAGAAGGCCCTCTTATTGCTCACAGAGTGGAGATACTAAAACAATTGTATTAAAGTTTATTAGTAATAATTTTATATGATTTATATATGCATGTGTGTCTGTGTGTATATACCAGTTCTAATATAGATCAGAACTTGGTATTTATTCAGAGAATAGATAAAAGAGCATACTATTTTTATCTTAAATGGAAAGTTTACATTTCTATTAATAAATGTAAAATTTGAAAATTCTGTATTCTATTAATTTATTTTTAATATTGGTTTAATTTTTACCTCTAACATTTTAAAATATAGGCCTATTTTAAAAAGTACATTATAATTTTTAAATAATTTAAATAGGCCTATTATCTTTCAGGCTCAAAGAAATTTCGTTAAGACGTCATTTATAAAAACGGGACAAATATCAAATTAATTTTACATTAACTATAATTTATTATAAAATTTTTAATGAGAAAATTATTTTTTATCACGTAAGAAATTCGATATCCAAGTGAGTAGATTATGTTTTCAATTTTATGAACTCTGTTTAATTTATTTAATAAGCAAATCAAATTCAACATATCAAAGACTTTGAAGAATTCGGAGTATCTATAAGTGCAGTCAGTATTCAATTTATTCAATTTATTTGGCCTCAGTTTACTGGGAGATTGCATTTGATAGGTTAAGTGGTTTAGTAATAATGTCTATTCAAAGAATATAGTACTTATATATTGATATTCTAGATAATATGTTCTAATTTTAAATTAAAATTTTTGAAAGTAACCTTGATATACAGACGTCAGTCATTCTACAAGAAAAGTTTTATTACATTAAACTTACTTAAAGTTTTATTTTAAAACTATAAAAATAAGTTTAAACAATTTGAATTAATAAAATTTAATTCAAATTTAACTTCATTGCATCTACAGTATTATAAATGACTCATTCTTTTTTATTTATTAAAATAAATGCTATTATAGTTATTGTGCCATTAACTTCCTTCAGATGTATTGTATTATCATTTTCTATAGTTTAACAGATTACATGAAGAGCACAATTTTTATACGTGCTCTACTTACGATTACTGTGAACTTTGATTAATAAACGATGAACGATAAGATTAAACAAGAAGAGCTTATCAAAAGGCGTTTCTTGTAACATCTTTGATAAGTGATTCAAAGAACAACTATTGTCGAAATTCTATTGATAAAAATTTGTCATAGGCTTATTACTCGCTTTTTTACACGATATATAGGTAAAATACTATTAATTAATGTAAATAATATTTTGTTATAAAATTATTTCATGATTTAAAGATTATTTTAAATAATAATCATTGTTAAAAAGATTATTTTAATATAATAAGTAAAATTCTGTTAGGCGTTATTTTATAATAATTTTCATGTTTTCAAAATTTTTTAAAGAATTTTTAAAGAAAACGCTTTATTGGTCATGCTTTTCGAGAGTGGGGTGGCCCATTTCCTACCATATATAGTGCATTCACTACAGTGCATTTACACATACACATCATGATTAAATTCTATGTTATGCTTATCGTGTTTCGGGAGGTAGGGAGGATGATACCACCCCACAAAACATAATTAAATTGCATAAAATGCATTGTCATCGGACCTAGATATGTCCTCAAAGTTTTAGCCTTCTCTCTTAATTATTAATAGAAGTGGATGAAATTTGAGTTGCAAGATTTAAGGACGATACAAAGCAAATAAATAAAAGCGTTTAAAAATAGTTATATTTTTTTATCCGTAGAATATAATATATAGAAGATAATGATTTATTAAAAATAGTAATGTATTGATAGACATTTCTAGTGAAACATACATTTTAAGATGGTTCTAAATAGGATTCGATTCGTTTTATTTTTGTATTTAAATATTTGTATGTCTTCAAAAAATTTAAGATATTTATAATAACTGAACAAAACAGAAAAGGATCTTGATGCTAAAAATTCATCACCAGTAACATATGTAAGTATTGTTATACCAGTAACCTATGTAAATACCAGTAACATATGTAAGTATCGTTGAAGAGCATCGGAAATTGTGCGTAAGTTAAAACTTTTTGTAGTTAGATCTAAAAGACAAACATATTTTTAGTTAAAGAGAGGGATATGTTACCTCTGCGCTTCCCTGAATACATGATACATCTCTAATGATATCCGTCAATTCTCAGAACGATTCGTTATCAGAAGCTAAAGTTATTAACCACTTGTTCCTAATTTAAAGTCTTACGGCCGTAATCATAATTGAGAATCAAGAGTCAAAGTTAGAAGTTAATCAACTAGGATTTGCGTACTAGAAGTAAAATGAATGGTAATTGATTAATTTCTAACCATAATTCTTAATTGTTGGTTGTGAATACAGCCTTTAATGTCACAACTGGCCAACCTGTATTTACTGGTTAACCTGTGATATCACAACTAGTCAATTTTCTCCATTGTGAATAATTCTGAGCGTGATTATCTTCAGAATTACTCACAATGGAGAAAATTAAACAAAGACTATTATAATGACTTTTTTTAAATATATGAGATTAGTTTCGAATAATAAATAAAATATTGCAAAAAATTAAAATGTCACATTTTGTCTAATTCGTTCTGTAATGCATTATTAATAGGAATAACTATTTTATTTTAAAAATTTTATTAATATTTTTATGATTCAGAAAAAAAACTAAATATTTTAAAGAATTTTTGGAACCAAATGCAAAATAATACAGTATTCGAAAATATTTTTTAATATAAAGCTAAAATCAGCAATATTAGCCGGATATATAATCACTTGTTTTTGGAAACCCCTAAAGAGGAGCTTATAGGCAAATAAACAAATTTGTTCTATCCTTCCAATCCGACGTTCATCAGAGGTCAACAATCATTTTGTGTTAGATTATTACAGTAATTGATGTAAAGTTACTAAGAGAAATCAAAACTGTCTCAGAGGACACTTATAATGAGAAGGGATCGGTACAGACTCCGATCCGAAATGCATAGATAATATGCAACCACTCTGTGTAATCAGAAAAATTGCGAGTAAGAAGCTTGTTAATAATCTCATCATTGATTTTTAGAGTTTGGAGCTTTCATTGAGAAATGTTAATAAGCTTTTTTGATTGTGTAAATACCATAAATTGAATAAGACTTTAAACCTTGAGTATTTTTCATATGTTGTCTATAATAACGTTATAAGTGACTAAAGATACATCGTAGTAAAGAAACAAACAAAGGTAAAGCGCTATAGTAGCCTATTTATGTATCTTGTTAAAATAAAGAAAGCAAATAAAAAATCACCGGTATGATGCTTTAAAGAATTTGGCAGCAATCTTGAATTATGTCAGTTGGTCTAACGCGAGTTTTTCTGTGTTGTTACGGAAAGAGAATCGAAATGTCAATATTGAAATATAAATTCAAGAAAAAATGTAAAAAATATCAAATTATAATATACATAAAATTTACTATCAATATTATACTTTTCAGGAGTTTGGTTGAGAGAAAACAATTTTAAAAAGCTAATGTTTTCAACATTTTATAATTTCCTTAATGAATTTAATTCACTGATACTTTTCTTTTATTGCATTTTGTAGTGCCACCTAATTAATTAAAGTTACAGGTTATATCTTATACAATTAAGTAAACAAAATATCTATATATATAAAAATGAATGTATGTCTGTCTGTGTGTCTGTGTGTCCTATGTCCTTCATGCATTACCACACCGTTTATCCGATTGCCATGAAACTTTGGGAAGTTGTTTAATATACTCCGGCGAAGGTTTGTGGCATAGTACGATTGCCATGAAACTTCGGGAAGTTTTTTAATACACTCCCGCGAAGTACATTTATCCTACGATAGATGGCGCGCGTTTACACGAGCATTCGCGCATAGTGTGTTTGATCGATTTCAAATTGTGAAGACCATTTCCCCCCTTCAAAAATATATATGTCTCTATATATGCATTTGTGAACTGTTATTTACGATATTTGTAATCATTTTTGTTTAATCACTTTATTTCGACTTTTTTTGCTAATTATGTTTTCGCTCGAACTTCGTTAAAATCTTAACTGTACCCCGAACAACGACCGAAGTTGTAGGAAGAAATTCGCCTATTTTACCGATCTAGGTATCGCCCTTTTTCAAATTTTAATATCGACTCGAAATAATTTAAAAAGACAAATTACAATAAAACGGTTTATTATCTAACTATCAGAAATTTCCCAACATGCCAAGGAAGAGAGGAAGGAGCAATTAAATAATTAAAATTATAAAGGATTTAAAAATATATATATAAATGGGGAATATCGCGCTTTTGACAATCGCTGCAAGTGTGTGGGCTAAATTTGGAGAATCCGTGCTTCTCGCATGGACAACTGTATGTGGCCAGCTCACGCGTCGGAAAACCTTCCGAATTATTCGTGTACGCACCAGACGAAAAAACAAAAAATATCGTGTATCCACGAGCACTCCAATAAATAAATAGAATTGAAACGACACTTTGAAATGTTTTCCCGATGAAAACGAATAATAATAATATATTTCAATAAAAATGATAAAATGAAAATTTAATTTTATTATAACGAGTTTGCTTGAATTTCATCTCTTCTGAGATCGCAGCAATGCGCGACGGGTAAGCTAGTAATATATAAAAATATTATTATTCACATTAATATTCGTATTATTAATAATAATATATTCAATTTTCTGAAATATAATTATTTTATTTTTCTAAGGATTTAGTTAATTGGTAAAATGTTTGCTTTTATTATATTGCAAATAAATCCTTATATAAATATTCTAATTTTTGATAAATTTTACAAATATTTTAATTCTTAGTTTTTAAATTTTTGTCTGATGATATAAATAAATTTCTAATTATTTACTTTTTTAACTTTCTCCTTAATACGCAGAAGGAAAGTGTTGACTTCGTGTGAAAAACTGAAGTAGGAAATCATTTAATGATGTGTAAATGCGATTTGATCGATTTTAGATGAGATAAAGGAATGTGTGTTCGATTTTGTGACTAATGTAATGTATCCAATAAAAATTAATGCTAAAATACTAAATATAGAATATAATTTTGATATAAAAAATTTTTAAGAATTACTGTAGGTATATCTATCAATTTTTAAACTTATCTGACGCATGAAACAGAATTTAATAGGAATATTCACGTTTGTTGTAAATTATACATAATTCGTGTTACATGGTTGCATCACGTTTTGAGTTTATGCTATTGTGTAATAATCATACTAACTTTTATATATAAAATAAAACCTACGTATTTAATTAATAATTTTCGTATTATTTTCATAAATAAATATTTATTCAGAAACAAATCAATTATACTTATATTTAATAATTAACAGTAAATCAACTAAATGTTCAAAAATAAATGAAAAATAATACTGTAATTAATATATTATTTAGTATTGCATCAATGATTTCATATGCTTGAAACTTATAAGGAATGCTTTTAAAATGTTATCCGGTAAAATTGTGTGAAGTAGAATGGCAAATTTAGATTTCGTCGTTATGTATTCAGGAAACATAGCATTCAACACTTAAGAGCTTAAAATAACTTTATAATGTAGTCATAATTATTTGTTTTGTAGATAAAAATAGATGCAATATTATTTTAGAGAGATAATTATTTTTGCAGCAATTTTAGAAAAAGAAAATAAAGGAAGGCCATTTTAAAGATTGATAAAGGAAGATCATTTTAAAAACCCATTATGTTGAATGTTAATGTTTATAAATTTAATGGTATTTTCAATCCAAAAGCTATATTTTAATTGTCGTAAAAACAGGAAATTTTAAACTAGATTTTTATAAGGAAAATTATAGAGTAGGAAAGTAAAAACGTAAAAATGATTTTAGATAAAGCTTCTTGTTTCCTTGACTTTACTAATCGGTCTATGAAATCGCAAATGAAATCTTGTAAGCTATTAACAACTATTAATAAAAATATTCATTTTATTCATAATTCCATATCAGCAGGCCTAATATTTAAGAGATTTTGTATAAGTTATTGGTTAGTATTTTTCTGAATTTTTTCATTTAAATACAATAACAAAATATAGATATTTTATGTTGCCTAATTGTTAAAATTAGGCAACATAAAGTATACGATGAAATTTATTATGCGATAGTGAACCATTTTAATAAATATATAATTTTTAATTTATAGCCAACATGCATATCGTCATTTAAACTTAAAAATGAGATAAGGAAAATGACGGAAAAATAAAATAAAATTTTTAATGATTTATTATGTTTTTCATGATGTAAAAGTAGTCGACCGAATGAATTTAAGCTAAATATATGTTATTTAAATTCGTTCGGGTCGACAAATGTGATGTCTAAAAAAAAAAGAAAAGAAAAAAGGAAATGAAATAATGTCTTTTCAAGATTATTACAAATGATAATGACGATTCATTTTTTAAAATTAATACAATAATAGCAATTTTTTTCTAATAACGAAAAAGTAAATTAGATAACATTGTGATGATAAAGAGCTAACCAAAAAAAACAAAAAACAATATATTTTTGTTATTGAAAATAGATATATAAAAAATAACTTTGTTGTTAAGTATTATTATATTAAGTTATGTAATTTGATATACCCGCACACAGAGATCCAAAAGTCAGTTAACCATTGTAAATACTAAATTACTGTCTCATTCAAATATGTTATTATAGGCCTACTTTATTTCTTACAAACTTTCTGTTGTGTGTATGTATGTTATACATATCATGTTCATACAAATTTTGTAAAATAAAATAGAATTGTTATAAACTCAAATCATGATTTATTTTCATAAAAAAAGGTTAAATAACTTTTCGGCCACTCTGTATATTTATTACAGTATACTTTATTGAGAAATATAATAATATAAAGTTACATAACAATCTATTGAAGAATAAATTTATAGTAACCTGTTTTTAAAATTTTAAATTATATCATTTAGAATCATAGGTCTTATTTTAAAAAATATAAAATAAAATTTTTAAGATAAAGGATTTTACCCTAATTTATAGTGGGTACATTATTGAAGAATATACGTGTTTATTCGCATCCCAACTTTTGCCTAGGCAAATTATGCAATTAATAATAAACAAAATTAATAAGATTTATTCTAAACTATCATTAAAATGGATGCACAATACGTAGATTCAGAATGAATGTATTTTATGAATATTAACTCAATTATTTTCAACTTGAAGGAGGTAATCGTTTAGAAAATACAATGCGTGATGACATAGCTTGAAAATATTACTTAGCCTATATACTGTTTATATCAGGTTTTTTAATTAATAGAATTGCTTATTTTCTAAATATGCATGAAAACTCTTTATTTTCTTAATAAAACGTATAAATTTCACATAAAAAATGAAATACATTATCTAATTTTATGAGTATTTTTACTATAGGCCTATATTTGTTAATTTTTATACTTCTGATAAAATTAAGTAATGAAATTATTTGTATACTTTCATTTATATATATATATATATATTTTCAACACAAACAAGCTTTTGAATATCACTANAGAATCCGTGCTTCTCGCATGGACAACTGTATGTGGCCAGCTCACGCGTCGGAAAACCTTCCGAATTATTCGTGTACGCACCAGACGAAAAAACAAAAAATATCGTGTATCCACGAGCACTCCAATAAATAAATAGAATTGAAACGACACTTTGAAATGTTTTCCCGATGAAAACGAATAATAATAATATATTTCAATAAAAATGATAAAATGAAAATTTAATTTTATTATAACGAGTTTGCTTGAATTTCATCTCTTCTGAGATCGCAGCAATGCGCGACGGGTAAGCTAGTAATATATAAAAATATTATTATTCACATTAATATTCGTATTATTAATAATAATATATTCAATTTTCTGAAATATAATTATTTTATTTTTCTAAGGATTTAGTTAATTGGTAAAATGTTTGCTTTTATTATATTGCAAATAAATCCTTATATAAATATTCTAATTTTTGATAAATTTTACAAATATTTTAATTCTTAGTTTTTAAATTTTTGTCTGATGATATAAATAAATTTCTAATTATTTACTTTTTTAACTTTCTCCTTAATACGCAGAAGGAAAGTGTTGACTTCGTGTGAAAAACTGAAGTAGGAAATCATTTAATGATGTGTAAATGCGATTTGATCGATTTTAGATGAGATAAAGGAATGTGTGTTCGATTTTGTGACTAATGTAATGTATCCAATAAAAATTAATGCTAAAATACTAAATATAGAATATAATTTTGATATAAAAAATTTTTAAGAATTACTGTAGGTATATCTATCAATTTTTAAACTTATCTGACGCATGAAACAGAATTTAATAGGAATATTCACGTTTGTTGTAAATTATACATAATTCGTGTTACATGGTTGCATCACGTTTTGAGTTTATGCTATTGTGTAATAATCATACTAACTTTTATATATAAAATAAAACCTACGTATTTAATTAATAATTTTCGTATTATTTTCATAAATAAATATTTATTCAGAAACAAATCAATTATACTTATATTTAATAATTAACAGTAAATCAACTAAATGTTCAAAAATAAATGAAAAATAATACTGTAATTAATATATTATTTAGTATTGCATCAATGATTTCATATGCTTGAAACTTATAAGGAATGCTTTTAAAATGTTATCCGGTAAAATTGTGTGAAGTAGAATGGCAAATTTAGATTTCGTCGTTATGTATTCAGGAAACATAGCATTCAACACTTAAGAGCTTAAAATAACTTTATAATGTAGTCATAATTATTTGTTTTGTAGATAAAAATAGATGCAATATTATTTTAGAGAGATAATTATTTTTGCAGCAATTTTAGAAAAAGAAAATAAAGGAAGGCCATTTTAAAGATTGATAAAGGAAGATCATTTTAAAAACCCATTATGTTGAATGTTAATGTTTATAAATTTAATGGTATTTTCAATCCAAAAGCTATATTTTAATTGTCGTAAAAACAGGAAATTTTAAACTAGATTTTTATAAGGAAAATTATAGAGTAGGAAAGTAAAAACGTAAAAATGATTTTAGATAAAGCTTCTTGTTTCCTTGACTTTACTAATCGGTCTATGAAATCGCAAATGAAATCTTGTAAGCTATTAACAACTATTAATAAAAATATTCATTTTATTCATAATTCCATATCAGCAGGCCTAATATTTAAGAGATTTTGTATAAGTTATTGGTTAGTATTTTTCTGAATTTTTTCATTTAAATACAATAACAAAATATAGATATTTTATGTTGCCTAATTGTTAAAATTAGGCAACATAAAGTATACGATGAAATTTATTATGCGATAGTGAACCATTTTAATAAATATATAATTTTTAATTTATAGCCAACATGCATATCGTCATTTAAACTTAAAAATGAGATAAGGAAAATGACGGAAAAATAAAATAAAATTTTTAATGATTTATTATGTTTTTCATGATGTAAAAGTAGTCGACCGAATGAATTTAAGCTAAATATATGTTATTTAAATTCGTTCGGGTCGACAAATGTGATGTCTAAAAAAAAAAGAAAAGAAAAAAGGAAATGAAATAATGTCTTTTCAAGATTATTACAAATGATAATGACGATTCATTTTTTAAAATTAATACAATAATAGCAATTTTTTTCTAATAACGAAAAAGTAAATTAGATAACATTGTGATGATAAAGAGCTAACCAAAAAAAACAAAAAACAATATATTTTTGTTATTGAAAATAGATATATAAAAAATAACTTTGTTGTTAAGTATTATTATATTAAGTTATGTAATTTGATATACCCGCACACAGAGATCCAAAAGTCAGTTAACCATTGTAAATACTAAATTACTGTCTCATTCAAATATGTTATTATAGGCCTACTTTATTTCTTACAAACTTTCTGTTGTGTGTATGTATGTTATACATATCATGTTCATACAAATTTTGTAAAATAAAATAGAATTGTTATAAACTCAAATCATGATTTATTTTCATAAAAAAAGGTTAAATAACTTTTCGGCCACTCTGTATATTTATTACAGTATACTTTATTGAGAAATATAATAATATAAAGTTACATAACAATCTATTGAAGAATAAATTTATAGTAACCTGTTTTTAAAATTTTAAATTATATCATTTAGAATCATAGGTCTTATTTTAAAAAATATAAAATAAAATTTTTAAGATAAAGGATTTTACCCTAATTTATAGTGGGTACATTATTGAAGAATATACGTGTTTATTCGCATCCCAACTTTTGCCTAGGCAAATTATGCAATTAATAATAAACAAAATTAATAAGATTTATTCTAAACTATCATTAAAATGGATGCACAATACGTAGATTCAGAATGAATGTATTTTATGAATATTAACTCAATTATTTTCAACTTGAAGGAGGTAATCGTTTAGAAAATACAATGCGTGATGACATAGCTTGAAAATATTACTTAGCCTATATACTGTTTATATCAGGTTTTTTAATTAATAGAATTGCTTATTTTCTAAATATGCATGAAAACTCTTTATTTTCTTAATAAAACGTATAAATTTCACATAAAAAATGAAATACATTATCTAATTTTATGAGTATTTTTACTATAGGCCTATATTATAAATATTCTAATTTTTGATAAATTTTACAAATATTTTAATTCTTAGTTTTTAAATTTTTGTCTGATGATATAAATAAATTTCTAATTATTTACTTTTTTAACTTTCTCCTTAATACGCAGAAGGAAAGTGTTGACTTCGTGTGAAAAACTGAAGTAGGAAATCATTTAATGATGTGTAAATGCGATTTGATCGATTTTAGATGAGATAAAGGAATGTGTGTTCGATTTTGTGACTAATGTAATGTATCCAATAAAAATTAATGCTAAAATACTAAATATAGAATATAATTTTGATATANTAGAATTTTATTAAATCTACAGATAAATCGATTTAACATCAAACTAAATTTTGAATTTTTTTTGTAATTAAATTGTAATTAATTTTGTAAAAAAAAATGTAAAATAAGAATTATTCTACACAATACGTTTACAAAAAAAATTTATACATAATGCTATGAACATGACATTTATTCATTCATCAAAAGTAGTAGTTTATTTTAATCGTCCCTTCATAATAGTTATCAGTCAGGATAAAAGGACTTTTGAATTCTTTTTTAATTTTATTTTAGAGATTATTTAATTCTCCTTAATTTATGAAATTTAAATATGAAATTATAACTAAATAATTCTAAATGATGTTATCATTTAACAGGAATGTACTGTAGTTAGATTATGGGTTTGATTCGAAAATTTCTTTTAGTAAATATTTACATTATATGACAATGAAAGCAACTATTCATTGTTTTCGATTTATCTATCAGTTAATATAAAGAGATAAAAATTGTATGCAATATACGTTTACGTTAAAAGCTATTCAAGATACGTCCCGTTTATCATTTACGATTACCAGATAGTGTGATGTATGAAATAAAATTATATTTTAAAACCGTTATATAAATGTCATTAATGACAAGAGGTGATAATGATCGCATATAATGGATATAACATATTTATCTTAAATCGCTTTTTACATGTAACTCTAACATATCCGGAGATTAAAATCGTATATATTAAGTAACAGGTGGACAAAGTAAAAATAATGAATCTTTGAATGAATATTGAAATGAATCTTAAGAGTTCTAAGTATAAATTATTAAAATATATGTTATATGCTGAAAACTATTTCGTTTTTCTAAAATTGTATGGGTAAGAATATTCTATCTTCAGCATTCTATAATATAATTGCTTAAAAATTATTGCTTGTTAAAAAAATTACATCACTTTTGTATTAATTTAATTGTATTGAATTTGATTCTTGTCTAAATCAATTTTATTTTATATTCCTTATTGGAGGTGAATAACCTGTAGGAAATAAATAATTTTTTTTTAAAAAATGAGTAATCAAATTACAGAAAATATCAGTATCTTGTATTATATAAACAAACATGATATAGGCCTATATAAAAATTTTTATCTTCTTCAAAATGTTATATGATATTCAAAATGTTTCTCTAAAATAATTTCTTGTATCTGAACTTATCCTAGTATCTCAACCATATTTATTGCATTACATCATATCTTTAAATACACTCGTGACCAAAATTAAAGCAACACACACAAATGTACAGTACTGTACATGGCAGAAAGCAAAAATGAATGGTCCTCCATCGCAATTATTCATCCAAATGCTTTCTCTGAGGCATAATCCCTGGGGATTATTTTTAAAACGTATCGTATTCATATTATACATAGCTCCCAGAGTTTTTTTTTCGAAGGCCTGGTTTATTACCTTGCATCAGGAGACGAATGGGTAAAAATATGAAAGAAATAATTATCTTTGTTTACAGCTACAACGTTTTAAATAGTTACTGTTTTCATAGTTAACCCGATTCAGCATCTTCCGATTCGACTATTACGATATCATTCGTCACTATTTCGATGAAGTTATCGGAATCAAAATCTTGATTACCATTATCTCGGACGGATGGCCGAGGCGATTAGGACGTCAGCGTATCGTTCTGGGGATCCGGAATCGAATCCAGGAGGGTCAGAAAAAATCTCAGGAAATTTTTGGAGTGGTCTGTCTCAGATATATCGAGTTCCGTTCCTCAATACCCGGCCGCTCCATTATGGGCCTGATCGAATCCGCGAAGGGCTTGAAAGAAGGCCCTCTTATTGCTCACAGAGTGGAGATACTAAAACAATTGTATTAAAGTTTATTAGTAATAATTTTATATGATTTATATATGCATGTGTGTCTGTGTGTATATACCAGTTCTAATATAGATCAGAACTTGGTATTTATTCAGAGAATAGATAAAAGAGCATACTATTTTTATCTTAAATGGAAAGTTTACATTTCTATTAATAAATGTAAAATTTGAAAATTCTGTATTTTATTAATTTATTTTTAATATTGGTTTAATTTTTACCTCTAACATTTTAAAATATAGGCCTATTTTAAAAAGTACATTATAATTTTTAAATAATTTAAATAGGCCTATTATCTTTCAGGCTCAAAGAAATTTCGTTAAGACGTCATTTATAAAAACGGGACAAATATCAAATTAATTTTACATTAACTATAATTTATTATAAAATTTTTAATGAGAAAATTATTTTTTATCACGTAAGAAATTCGATATCCAAGTGAGTAGATTATGTTTTCAATTTTATGAACTCTGTTTAATTTATTTAATAAGCAAATCAAATTCAACATATCAAAGACTTTGAAGAATTCGGAGTATCTATAAGTGCAGTCAGTATTCAATTTATTCAATTTATTTGGCCTCAGTTTACTGGGAGATTGCATTTGATAGGTTAAGTGGTTTAGTAATAATGTCTATTCAAAGAATATAGTACTTATATATTGATATTCTAGATAATATGTTCTAATTTTAAATTAAAATTTTTGAAAGTAACCTTGATATACAGACGTCAGTCATTCTACAAGAAAAGTTTTATTACATTAAACTTACTTAAAGTTTTATTTTAAAACTATAAAAATAAGTTTAAACAATTTGAATTAATAAAATTTAATTCAAATTTAACTTCATTGCATCTACAGTATTATAAATGACTCATTCTTTTTTATTTATTAAAATAAATGCTATTATAGTTATTGTGCCATTAACTTCCTTCAGATGTATTGTATTATCATTTTCTATAGTTTAACAGATTACATGAAGAGCACAATTTTTATACGTGCTCTACTTACGATTACTGTGAACTTTGATTAATAAACGATGAACGATAAGATTAAACAAGAAGAGCTTATCAAAAGGCGTTTCTTGTAACATCTTTGATAAGTGATTCAAAGAACAACTATTGTCGAAATTCTATTGATAAAAATTTGTCATAGGCTTATTACTCGCTTTTTTACACGATATATAGGTAAAATACTATTAATTAATGTAAATAATATTTTGTTATAAAATTATTTCATGATTTAAAGATTATTTTAAATAATAATCATTGTTAAAAAGATTATTTTAATATAATAAGTAAAATTCTGTTAGGCGTTATTTTATAATAATTTTCATGTTTTCAAAATTTTTTAAAGAATTTTTAAAGAAAACGCTTTATTGGTCATGCTTTTCGAGAGTGGGGTGGCCCATTTCCTACCATATATAGTGCATTCACTACAGTGCATTTACACATACACATCATGATTAAATTCTATGTTATGCTTATCGTGTTTCGGGAGGTAGGGAGGATGATACCACCCCACAAAACATAATTAAATTGCATAAAATGCATTGTCATCGGACCTAGATATGTCCTCAAAGTTTTAGCCTTCTCTCTTAATTATTAATAGAAGTGGATGAAATTTGAGTTGCAAGATTTGAGGACGATACAAAGCAAATAAATAAAAGCGTTTAAAAATAGTTATATTTTTTTATCCGTAGAATATAATATATAGAAGATAATGATTTATTAAAAATAGTAATGTATTGATAGACATTTCTAGTGAAACATACATTTTAAGATGGTTCTAAATAGGATTCGATTCGTTTTATTTTTGTATTTAAATATTTGTATGTCTTCAAAAAATTTAAGATATTTATAATAACTGAACAAAACAGAAAAGGATCTTGATGCTAAAAATTCATCACCAGTAACATATGTAAGTATTGTTATACCAGTAACCTATGTAAATACCAGTAACATATGTAAGTATCGTTGAAGAGCATCGGAAATTGTGCGTAAGTTAAAACTTTTTGTAGTTAGATCTAAAAGACAAACATATTTTTAGTTAAAGAGAGGGATATGTTACCTCTGCGCTTCCCTGAATACATGATACATCTCTAATGATATCCGTCAATTCTCAGAACGATTCGTTATCAGAAGCTAAAGTTATTAACCACTTGTTCCTAATTTAAAGTCTTACGGCCGTAATCATAATTGAGAATCAAGAGTCAAAGTTAGAAGTTAATCAACTAGGATTTGCGTACTAGAAGTAAAATGAATGGTAATTGATTAATTTCTAACCATAATTCTTAATTGTTGGTTGTGAATACAGCCTTTAATGTCACAACTGGCCAACCTGTATTTACTGGTTAACCTGTGATATCACAACTAGTCAATTTTCTCCATTGTGAATAATTCTGAGCGTGATTATCTTCAGAATTACTCACAATGGAGAAAATTAAACAAAGACTATTATAATGACTTTTTTTAAATATATGAGATTAGTTTCGAATAATAAATAAAATATTGCAAAAAATTAAAATGTCACATTTTGTCTAATTCGTTCTGTAATGCATTATTAATAGGAATAACTATTTTATTTTAAAAATTTTATTAATATTTTTATGATTCAGAAAAAAAACTAAATATTTTAAAGAATTTTTGGAACCAAATGCAAAATAATACAGTATTCGAAAATATTTTTTAATATAAAGCTAAAATCAGCAATATTAGCCGGATATATAATCACTTGTTTTTGGAAACCCCTAAAGAGGAGCTTATAGGCAAATAAACAAATTTGTTCTATCCTTCCAATCCGACGTTCATCAGAGGTCAACAATCATTTTGTGTTAGATTATTACAGTAATTGATGTAAAGTTACTAAGAGAAATCAAAACTGTCTCAGAGGACACTTATAATGAGAAGGGATCGGTACAGACTCCGATCCGAAATGCATAGATAATATGCAACCACTCTGTGTAATCAGAAAAATTGCGAGTAAGAAGCTTGTTAATAATCTCATCATTGATTTTTAGAGTTTAGAGCTTTCATTGAGAAATGTTAATAAGCTTTTTTGATTGTGTAAATACCATAAATTGAATAAGACTTTAAACCTTGAGTATTTTTCATATGTTGTCTATAATAACGTTATAAGTGACTAAAGATACATCGTAGTAAAGAAACAAACAAAGGTAAAGCGCTATAGTAGCCTATTTATGTATCTTGTTAAAATAAAGAAAGCAAATAAAAAATCACCGGTATGATGCTTTAAAGAATTTGGCAGCAATCTTGAATTATGTCAGTTGGTCTAACGCGAGTTTTTCTGTGTTGTTACGGAAAGAGAATCGAAATGTCAATATTGAAATATAAATTCAAGAAAAAATGTAAAAAATATCAAATTATAATATACATAAAATTTACTATCAATATTATACTTTTCAGGAGTTTGGTTGAGAGAAAACAATTTTAAAAAGCTAATGTTTTCAACATTTTATAATTTCCTTAATGAATTTAATTCACTGATACTTTTCTTTTATTGCATTTTGTAGTGCCACCTAATTAATTAAAGTTACAGGTTATATCTTATACAATTAAGTAAACAAAATATCTATATATATAAAAATGAATGTATGTCTGTCTGTGTGTCTGTGTGTCCTATGTCCTTCATGCATTACCACACCGTTTATCCGATTGCCATGAAACTTTGGGAAGTTGTTTAATATACTCCGGCGAAGGTTTGTGGCATAGTACGATTGCCATGAAACTTCGGGAAGTTTTTTAATACACTCCCGCGAAGTACATTTATCCTACGATAGATGGCGCGCGTTTACACGAGCATTCGCGCATAGTGTGTTTGATCGATTTCAAATTGTGAAGACCATTTCCCCCCTTCAAAAATATATATGTCTTATGCATTT
>NW_019385134.1:313494-325744 GCF_000671375.1 Centruroides sculpturatus | reverse complement strand
TAGCAATTTTGAATACACCAGAGAATTTATTTTAAAAACACGTGAAGCAGTTTTTATAAACGTTTTTCGTGACGGTGGACGAAATACAACATAAATTTAGGGCAAGGGATAAAAAATTGTAATTGAAAATTAATGATAAGAGTATGAAATTTATATATTAATAAATTACTTAATTAATAAATAAATGATTCAATTTAAAATTGCAAAAATAATTAATAATTTTCTTACATAAAACATAAAATGACTTTATAAGATAAAATAGTAGGCTATATGGAATAATAATCTGGGGGAAACGCATCAAAACATGTTTTCCATAAATTACGAATAACTTACAACAAAACAGCTTCCTTCGCTCGCTCCTCTTTTTAACGCCTTATTCATCAGTTATTATAATAAATCAGAAGAAATTAACTGTGTAAACCGTGCTTTATGTCAAAAATATTCTTATTTTCGTATCTGAACATAAACTACAACTAGACCCAAATATAGCTGAACACGCGTTCAATAAATATTAATATTTCTTGCAATTAGAAAGTTATCAAAAAATGATTAGTCGACGAACCGGAGACTTCCTACTCCCAAAGTATAAATAAACGATGGGACGAAAATCCCTGCTATTCAGATTAAAAAAAATTGGAATTTGGCCCGAGAAAATATCAAAACAAAGACATAATGAAACAAAAACAGCCACATAAATGTATTTACAATATATCGATAAAAGAAATTATTAAAATATAATCATGATTTCTTAATTTAAGTATTTTTTATATTGTTTTGTTTATTTATTTATTTTATTTTTTGATGTTTTGAAATTTGTTTTCTTTTCTTTTGTTGCCTAAAGGGCTACTGAATAAAGCTTAGTTATGTAGTACTTGTTGACAAGTATTTATGTATGTTTTTAAATTTTATTGTCAATAAACTATACATGCATATAACTAAAAACAATGACTAACAAGTAAGTGATTTAAAGGTAATTTTTATTATTATAAGTAATATCACATTGTATTAAAAGTTTTTAATTATGTAGAAATTTGATTTTAAAAATATATAAAAATGAGTACGGAATAAATTCTAGCCGAATAAAATTATAAGTTAAGATAATTTTTGATGATTTATTTTAATGTGACTGGCAGTGTAAAATATAATTTTTTTTTCTTTTCATTTTTGCTTCTTTCCACCCTGTGAGCACTTTTTCATTTTTGCCTGTTCCGCCATATGGTCACTAACTTAGCATGGTCTTTTTTCGATATCCATCATTGATTCGGCTAGGCCCGCAATGAGGACGGCCGATTGGTGAGGGACGAACCTCGATACCGAAAACGTCGGGCTCCGGATCAAATCCAGGCAAATAACCCCAGGAGTTTTTCATGGGCTGTCCGTCTATCCGAGACAGATCACTTCACGAAAAATTTCTGGGGTTATCTGCCTATATTTAATACTAGGTCCCTCAGAGCGGCAGACTGCCGCCTTTGAAATCTACTGTATGTAATTAATGAATGACAAGTTTTTAATTGAAATATGATATTGCGGTCGATATAGATTATAGCTTAAATAATGCAAGATAATTCACTCGGGATTGAACACTTACTTTGAATTGTTCAATATCTCACGATTGCAGAGTCACATTTGAATCACATTGGGGACTAAATGTGTAACATACAGTGGTCGATTGCTTCGTCGCAAAATAAAGAATCGTTTCATTTGTGTTTCAAGCTCAACTTTTCATTTTATTCGAAGAGATATTCCACATAATAAGTGTTCGGTCCCGACTGAATCATCCTGTATTATTGTAAGCCACGATACGTCTGTTTATTTTCTATTTTAAAATGCCTATTCAATCTGAAAGCTAAACAAACATGTTGTTGGAAGATTTACGTAGATTTCAAAAATATTCAAAGAATCGCTGTTTCTAATTTAAAAAGTACTTTTGAAATTTATATTTGTATTTTTTCATCACATTTACAAGCTGATAGCGTTTAAAAGCTAAACAGATTGCTTCTCTGTAGAAGCACAAATTATTTTTATTACTCAATTTCATATTATTTTTTTTTAGAAAATATTAAAAATTTATTTATATTCAGAGTAGTGGAAAATCCAAACTTAGGGCTGTATTAGTTTTCTTTATCAATTCAATTTATCATGACAAAATGTTAGATTTTGACAACTCCTCTTTTGATATGCAAATTTTATATTTTGATGATTGATTGCAAACTTTTGAATTATTTATCTTTTAAATTTAAATTGTCTGATACAGTATTTTATTTCCAATTTTCAAATTCATAATAGTGATTGAGAAATCCTATGATAATTTTGTGATTTTAGCACATTTATTCAATATAATGTTTTAATTTTAAAATTTTTTCTACTTTTCCATTGTATTGGATTGTTTTGTAATGTATTTTGAGTGAAAAGATTATCCAAATATTAAAGAAAGAAACGAAAATTTTGGTTTTACCTCTTCCATTACAGCAATTAATTCTACCGGAAATTCAAAATCAACCGTCCGTTAAAATTCCAGTTTTATTTGACAAATAAAAACAATGCAGAGAATTTCGATTCATGCTAACACTTAAAAAATTATTTAAAAATTTAAAAATTTTTGTAAAATTTTAAGCCTTTATAGGTTATTAAATATTATATATTTAATGTAGACCCATCCTAAAGTAATATTATAGAGTACCGAATTATAAGTAATTTTTTTTTAAAAATAAATTCCTTAACTTGCAATATTTCAAATTAAAAACTGTAATTAATTAAACATTAAATTCGTTCTTAGAATAATAAACTTCTAGGTCACTTCAGAACGGTGACATAGTTTGATTAATTTACTCAATTAATGTTTAATTTAATATACTCTCTCCAAAGTATTCATTACTATTAACGAAATATAAGTAAATATATATATAAAGAGTTGGTCCAAAATATAAAAATATCCAGCAATGAGTTGCGTAACTCCCCTGGCAATAAAATTAAAATTGTGTCTGGCACTATCTGTTATAAGATTTTATTCTAATAAAACTTTTTATATTAATTATTATAAAATGGCAAAAAGCTTGATTTTGAAGGCAAACATGAGTTTTATAAAAACTTGTAAATGCTAATAACATGTAAATTCTTCATTAAGTCCGACCTCTGATACCCAAACCTCCTTGTAAAATTTCAGAAATTTTCGACAAAAACCACAGGAGTCATTAAGCTTCAAAGAGAGTAAACAAAAGCGTGCCACCTTTACACACACACACACACACACACACACACTCACAATACAACATTTATACCTACACTACAGACTCCCCAATTTTTTGCATTTCTCGACGTTTCAAGGTGCTCTGAGTCCAAAAATGTAAAAATTTCAGGGTGGGTCATTTTTTGGCCGATCGCCATACTTTTCCTCTGTTAAATATAACAGCCGGGAAAGTAAAAAATGTGAAAATATTATTTTAACACTATACTGATGATTAGGAAAGTTTCTTTTATGCTTAAATAATTATTATAATACTTTTAAAATTAGAACAACAAAAATAAAAAGTAGAATATTTTATTAATGTTATCGTAAAAATTACTTTTTATAAACGTGTAATAAATAATTCAAATAATATTTTAATCTTCTTAGTTTGATATTACTCTTCAGATCACAGTATTAACATTTAACTTAAATACCTTTTTAGCTGCAGAAATATATTTAGCCTATTTAATGAATTCGAATATCGGAATTAAACAATAAGGTTCAGGCGTCATCGAATTAATAATGAATACTAAGGGAGAATAATTGAGATAATTATACCTTCTCAGACTTAGGCTACATCCTCAATTTATAAAATGGCTAAAATTTGATCTTTCAAAATTTAGTTATACGTTGTCTGCTCATTTCTGTAGGATGTGATTCAATTTGTGATCAGAATTATGTTTGCAATATTATCTCTAGACACAAAAGACACGAAAGTCGGTCATCATAAATTAAAAAAAAAACAAACTTATTTTTCATTCTTTTAAATAATAAATGCACTTTATATTATTATGCTTTACTAATCATGATGCTTTTAATTAAATAATATTTTTTTATTATAAAAAGCAACTTCATAAAAAGGGCCAATCATTAACCATGTTTAAAATTCAAAAGAAAGAAGATTCGTCCAATTGTTCCTTACATATAATCAAGTTTGTTTGATTAATAAAATCATAGGTCTAACATAAGTGATTAACGGCATATCCTGGTAAAAGAAAAGAAGTCTATGCACAAATATATTCTCAATGTCTCCTAACGATAACATATAGAACAGGTTTGTGCACAGAATTATTTTTCTTAGATAGATTTTAAAAGACTAATGTAGTCTACAGCGCAGTATTGTACTGTGCATATATTTTTGGTTAAGGAAAGGAGGCATATGACTCTCTCTCTCTCTCTCTCTTTCTCTCTTTCTTAATATATGTGTGGAAATTACTTTGACATACTAATAAAGCATTATTATTATTATTATTATTATTATTATTATTATGAAAAAACATTGTAAACGAAAATAATTTTTAATGTTTTTTATTTATTAAAATAAATGCTATTATAGTTATTGTGCCATTAACTTCCTTCAGATATNCATTAATAAGATACTAAATAAATTACTTAAAAATAAGTTCTTAAAAATTAATTATTATTAGATATTTATTATTTTTAAAGTTTTGAATATTAAAAAACCTGAGATATAACGAAATAAATTTCGAGGGTTTCGTTTTAATAATTAATTAGATAAATAAATATTTGAATGTTAGTTTTTGTTTTATTTGGTTAGCCAGAAGTTCGTGCGATTTTTACCATGTAAATAGAAAGCAACTTTCTGGCCAATCCAATACGTGTTATACGTATTTTACGTCATAAATTACTAAATAATGGCAAGTAGGACATTATAATTTATCTGATGACATCTTTATGATTTCTAAGAACATTATACTTAATGATCGGTAACAGGCACTTTTTATTTTAATGACGTGAAAATATTAATGCTATTGCATCATATACTGTAATTATAACATTCTAATTCAATATTGCAGTAGTAAAATTTTCATCATTTCCCTTAAGATGTTTCAAAATTCTCTAGCATATTCTAATTAAATCAATGAGCATTGCAATAACATATATTTAGAAATAACTAATAATTAATTAGTAATAACACTCTGGAGAGGTCATTTTCAAAATTTTCCAACAGGAAAAAATAATAGACCTCTATATTAGACATTATATAATACGTGTAAAATTATTATTTTGTATAGATTAATAACCTTTAATTGAATGATGTAAAAATCAAAGATATTACATAATAAAACACAAAAAGGAAATTTCCTATTATGAAAATGAATAAAGAAAAATTGCATTTATGTACTGTACTGTACGTGTGTAAGCCTAACATAATTCATGTTTCAGTTTTTAAGTTTATTCTTGACATGGTGTTTTTCTAAGAAAAACATCATTAAATATTTAATAATTTGAGAACATTTTCGTAATAGTCACATCAATTATAATCAATTTTCATTTTTACTAAAGTTTTTTTTTATAAAAGGAGTTTTTATTAAAAGTATATAATAAATGCATCTCATTATATTAAGTCTGTACACTTAATATAAAAACGTTCTCAGTTAATTTAATAATTTCTCAGTATATAACTAAGTTTAGCATGTTATAATATAAGGCTGTAAGAAATTCCGCTCATAAGGTGACAAATGCATTAAAATTGAGACAGTAAATAGTCTCGTTGACTAAATTTTTTTTTATAGGCCTATATAATCAAAGTGTTCAACTGAAAAAACTTTTTACAATAACTTTTATAATCATATTTAACTTTGGATTTTGTTCGCTTTTTCACATACTGCATTTAATCACATGAATAAATTGAGTTATGATATTCATAAACGCAATGAATGTAAAACAAGTTCTCTGAGTTAACATAACAATACAGTACTTCTATCTTAAAACTCAATTTTATTATATTATCTAGATATATTATCAATATAATGTATATATATATATAAGAGGTAGCTCATGAGACTTAAACTCAGGATCGTTCTTCCCCAAGTCTGGCATTTATATTTTTCTTTTTCGCTTCCTTACATTTTTAAAGGCCGTACGGTCGAAGTGGCGAAGGCGTCAAACTATCGTCTCGTTCATCCTAGGATTGAACTGAATGTATCGTTCTTTACTACACAGCAGTCAATGGCCAAATCTTGATGGGCATTTAAAAAGGTTCTTTTAGTACCCTCAGAGAGGAGAGTTAACAAAAGATAAAAACTAAAATAAAATATAAAAAAAATAATAAAACTCAGTAGTGAAATAGGAAATATGATGATGACTGATGTTTTTTTCATTTAGGAAAGTTTATAGTTAAAAAAATACTGTATTCTTTAAGTTTAATCAGCATCGCATTATAAACATAGTATTTTATAGAGTTGCAACAAGAGAAAAATAAACTTAAATACAATAGTACTTTTATCTACTTATAAATAAGAATATCTCTAAGATAGGCAAGACTGCAACATTACTTTAATCAATACAAAAATATTCTAATTTTGACAACAATCTTACACAAATGTTACCATTTCTCCATTAAATTCAGTACATTCCTTATCAGCTACAATGATAGTATAACTGGTATGTTAGTTCGTTTGAAAAAATTTCCCAATGGACGTTTATAAAAACGTAAGTAATATAATTAACATTGTAAGATTATTGTTCCTCCTCATTTTTCGTAGAAGTTAAACGAGTATATTTTCCAAACAGATAACTATTCTAACAGAATGGAATAATAAATCACACCAAAGAAAATAATAATAGAATATAAGTTACTAACATTTTTCATACAGGCAATGCCGTCTAAAGGAGGAGCTGAAAATTTTTCCTCTTTCCGAAAAATCTTAGGGACTTTTAATGGTTCCTACCCCTATAAAATGAATGTTATTTTTATTAACAGAAAACAAAAATTTTAATACTGCTTCTTATTAATAAAGAAACATTCTATATATCTCATTTGTCAAAAAAAAAAAAAAGGCTAAAGGGGTGAGTTTATACCCGGATCCCGTACAAGCTCTCGGCGGCCCTGCAATAGGCCAAATATTAGATTAATATTAAAAATAATATTTAAATTATTGCAACTAATAAATTTTAAACTAAACCACTTACTCAATAGTTCTTAAAATAATTTTAAACAGTACAGTAAAACCTCTTTATGTCGAAGTTTAAGAGGTAAAAAAATCCCGACTTCGAATTAGAGTTTCGAGTTAACGAGTTTAGCCTAATATCCGATTTTTTCAAATTTTTCTATAGGCATAAATTTCCTGTTAACTATGACACATCATATCAGAATTATTTAAAGCAATCTTATTACTCTCTTAAAAATTATATTTCAGGATTTGTTTACGTAAATACATCTATGAAGATTAGTTATTCGTAAAATAAGATAAAATTTTCAATAACATTTTCAAATTTATTATTTATAATATTTAAAAATTAAAGACATCGTAAAAAAAAGAAAAAAATTAAATAAGCCTATATCATAAAACTAATATAGCAAATTTTTTTCGAAAGATTACTACTCCAAATGAAGATATATGCCACGATAACATTAAGAGTTTGGAAACAGACTGCCAGAGCAACGATATTTTTATCCATTCCGATAATTTTATTGCCTCATTTTCTAAATTAGTTTCTTTTTTTAAACAATCCTTCGAATCATCACGTAACTTTTAATATTCTAAAACTTTGATTTAAAACAAAACTCATTATACCCTACATCAGATTCCATTCTTCGAATTGTCACCTAACTTTACCGATGCTCATTTGTCTTTTTTCGACATAATTTAAGAAAATATTTTATTCTGTTAAACTTTTTCTTTTAAAATTGCGATTGTCACATTTAATATTTCGATTGTTCAGCGTTTTCTTCCACATTTCATCGATAATGTGAATTTGCCGAGATTGCTACTTATGTACTGTACGTACAGTACGAGCGCAATGTTTAATTTACATTATTTGTTGTAAACCTAGAACTTGCATTTATCTTCTTTGGACCAGTAGTTCAAAATATACCGTAAAATGAGTCATAATGTGAAAAACACGTTAAAAAAGGATAATTATCATTGTTAGAATAAAGGTATAGGCTAAGTATTTATTTATAATAGAAAATACAGTAATTTGCAGTTGCTACTAGGGATTGTATACCGGTTTACCGATTTACCGGTTAACCGATAAATTGACAAAAAAAACATTCGGTAAACTTACCGGTAAATTTAAAAAATTTACCGGTAATTCGGTGAATGAAAAATTCATACTAGAAATTTTTATGTAGAGAATATTGTGTTTATAGATATTTAAAAGGGCTAAAGGGACATTGAGAAAAAAAATACAGATAAGTGTAAGAAACAATATACCTAATTATTAATTTTATGTGAGATATTTTCTGTTTAATTTTAATTTAAACTTTCTTGGGTTTGAGAGGCACTGTAAATTGTACAGAAAGCTCTAGTTAGCATATGTGATTTGTGCTCTGCCGTTTTTTGAGATTTTTAAAGATTTAAAATCTTTACAATCAACGTTTTTCTTAAAGAGTAAGTAAATATCTTTTTTTTTAATATTTAAAAATAATAATACGTAAATATTTCACGTATTTTTTAAATTAATAGCAATTTTGAATACACCACATTATGACAAGACATTAATGCAATATCATTGCAAAATAACATTAAAATTTGTACCTTAAATAAATTTTTTACTTCTCACAACTGTTTAAAATAATTAAATACAAATATTTATTACAAGATTCTAACATTATGCCTTAAGATTGTGCAATATATGTATTATTCTAACCTTATTTTCGTGGGGAATCCCCATTACTCTCACGAAAAGAACTTTCTTTAATTTTAGATTTTAGAATCAGGTGGAATAGCTTACTAAACATGCTGGAAAGATTTTTATTACTTAAAGATGCTGTCCGAAAAAGTCTAGAAACCTAACCTAACCTAATCTGGATTATTTTGTACAAAAATTAGATCAAAATTAGGAGATAAGACTTTAAATAATTTAAGTTTCTTGAGAAGTTATTTTTAAAAATGATAATTAATAAAGTGGTATTAGGTACTATATATTATTTCTGTATTATTTTATTTATGTTTCTAAAAGTTGTTATTATAGTTTGTTTAAAATAACACTTTTTTATATTTTTTATATTCTATATCTTTGAAATAAAAAATGTGAAATGGAAATCAAAATTACTTATAGTCTATTTTTATCACCTTAATTTTATTTTTCAGGAAAAAATTTACCGGTAATTTACCGGTAAACCGGTATTTTAATTTTCATTTACCGAATTACCGGTAAATGAAAAAGTCGGTAAATTTACAATCCCTAGTTGCTACGCCGTTAGTTAAGAAACTGATATTTTGAAATGAATTATTAATACTGATATATTTTCGTACTGTCATATCGTGCAATTATTTTATATTAAGACAAAAACTACTATACTTATCTAAAATGATGTTTATATTCATAAATGACAATTTTATACGAACTCTACAAATTTCAAAAGTTCATTAACGTTCATGTGATAAACGCAGATTAAAAATTAAATTAAATTAATGAATAAGTTACAAAGAAAATATTTGATTAAAGATTTCAGTTACAAAGAAAATATTTGATTAAAGATTGTTCATTTACAAGGAAAGTTCATTTACAAGGAGATGTTCAGTTACAAGGAGATGTTCAGTTACAAGGAGATTGTTCATTTACAAGGAGATTGTTCATTTACAAGGAGATGTTCAGTTACAAAGAAAATATTTGATTAAAGATTTATAAATTTTTATCGAATACTAAAAGTCAAAAACTAGTATAGGCCAATTATTGATTCGTGTAAATAATAAAATTCGCTTATTTTGGTTTACATCTTCTCTACAAACCATGTATTTTTCATGTACAGTATTTGCTTAAGTAATTGAACTGTATTGTTTGTGTATATATATATATATGTATTTACAGTAGGCCCACGTACGTTTAATTTATGAAATAAATATGTTCAAATAGTTAGAAGGTATATACTATTTTTATATATATTTTTAATATTATATATAAGTTACATTGTTAATTAGGCTATAACTGAATGTAATTACAAAAGGCCTACTGTTTTCTCGATTTAAGGACCTCGATAAAACGGATTTCGAAAACAACGGATCAAATTCGCTCGTTCCATGATATATGTCGAAGTAGAATTACAGCATTTGGAAATATCAGTTTGAGATTTTAGTGCGTAGAATGTCTGTTAGATAGAGCATCGGTAGCTATTGGTAGTGTCCTTGTTTGGAAGTGTGGTGTTTGTTTCTCTCGTATTTGCCATAACTTATAAGCTGTTTATGTTTCTTATCATATTCAAAATAAGTTCGTTTTGTATCACCATGACATCCTCAGATATGACAGACAATCCACACCATTGGACATCGCTTTATTCTATTAGTCCATTACAGTCCATTACATTGGAGATAAACATTATATTGTGATAAATATTAAACTATTTATATAAAACATTACAATCTATAGAAAATTATGATACAAATTGATTTTAAAAAATTAGTATCTTAAAAAAATTATAATACGAAACAAAAGTATGATCAATTTTTTTTGCTACTGTAAGATTAGGAGTAAAAATGTAGAACCTATTTTTCATATGATATCAACTTCCTTCTCTTACTTGTTAATATCATAATCTAATAGGTCACATTAATAGGAATATAGGCCTAGTCTAATGGGTCAAGGTAACTTTTTTTTTAATATTTGTGTCATGGTCGGTGTGAACAAATTGGTATTTATAATATTAGTAAATTTATTATAAATAGGAAACGTAAAAAATAAACAAATATTCAATACCATAAATCGCATTAGGAAAATATTAATTAAATGCCAAATGTTCAAAATGATGATAATAATATTGATATATTATTATTATTATATCATTATAATGATGGTAAAGTTAATCAGAAGATATTTCAAAATATACAGATTTTTAAAGTTTTCCTCGTATATTTTGAAATTTAAATGTTTAAATTTTTCACTTATATTGTTAATATTAATATCAAAGGCAATAAATCTTTGGTCGTGGACAGATTTTTTTTATCATTTTTTACTTTCTAAAATGATTATTCTACAGAATCCACAATAAAAGATATAAATAATAAACTATTTTAAGCTGTGTAACCAGATATAGAATATATGTCAAAGTGAACATAAAAATATATTTCTTTTTTTTAAACTGTGCAATTTTGAAACATTTAATTTTTCTTGTCATTTAATATTCATTACAGTAGAGTACTATATCTAAGTAAACGTTTTTACATTTAGATAAATCATTTTCTACTACTACTGTAATACAGACAAAGGATAATTGTTTAACTATTAAATTAGAAACAATACTTTTTATTTCGTGTAAATAATTTAAATATATCATAAAATCATAAAAGACCATAAAATACAGAGGTCCAAAAGTCAGTTAACAGGGATATAGTTTTTAAGAGTATTTAAAAAAAACTTATTCAGCTTAAAATAATCTTAAAAATATATTTCGGTTAACTGACTTTTGACCATTCTGTAATTTGATTTTAAAATTAATTGATATGTATTTTCTTTCAGTTACACAATGCAGTTTTAGAAGAACTAAAATAGTGCGTTATAATAAAATTCCAACTTTAAAAAACTTATTTTTATTAAGCTATAGATATAAAAAGAAACTAAGGACAGAATTTACAATAGGTCATTTGTTTTATCTCTAAGATCTTGGAATGTGTATTCGTTTTGACCTTTATAATTCTTCTTGGTTTTTTTTTTTATTATTATTAGACTTTAGAAGAGAAGTATCATAAATAGAATTTCGTTTAATCGTGTATTAAATATGTAAAATAATTATTTTTATGAAATATTGATTAATTAAAAAAATATGACTAACTGCAATATTTAAACAAAGGCGGAAATATAAAGTAAGGCCACACGTTACTGTTTATTCTAAACATGTACTTGAGTATTTTTGATTGATATTTACTTTATAATTTTATCTGTAACAGAGCTTATAAATAATTGTAATTTTTGTTGTAATTCTATTAAATTCTACCAATAACTATTATTTTAATATCGTAAAGCATAACATAGACAGTTTATGAAATTTTGATTTTAATTGCAGTTTATGCATATGATATGATTTTATTTAAAAATAAGTTTTCAATTTATTTAATTGAA